>NC_066626.1:33484876-33787906 GCF_025201925.1 Gopherus flavomarginatus
AGAGGGATAGCTGTAACAGACACTAAGCAGTGTTTTATAGGGCTCCAACCAAGTAGTTATGTATACTTCTGCATATATTTTTATTATTTATCAAGCACTCCAAATTATGTTGGGCACCATCCAGAATACAAATTTCTGCCTCTTACAACTTAAGAGCAAATTCTGACACCTTTACTCATATCGATTAGCACCTAACTACTGGAGTGGTCCGACTGAAATCAACAGGTCAATTCACCGGGTAAAGTACTTCTCAATATGAATAAAAGAATCAAAATTTGATTCTCAATAGATAAAACTGGAGAGGTGAAAGGAATAGAACGTACAAGCAAAATGTCTGAGACAGTTTATCAAACCTCAGGTTAATTCCATATTTCCCCTCTTTATTCCACCTTCCTTCACCTCTACTTTCTGTCCCTCTTGTCTCTCCAGTCTTCCCTTCTAAAAGAGAGTCCTTCTACCCTACCTCACATGTCCTTGTTCCTTTTCTCCATACTAGACCTTGGGCAGAGGTGAAAGTAGAAATAGGGACTTACCAGTACGGGATTGGGTTAGGGCTGGCTCTGGCCCCTGGAATGGGTGGGGATGAGGGGCTGGAGTCAGAGCCAGCCCCAGCCCGCCCTGTACTGGTAAGTGCCCTCCCCTGCTGGGGGAGCAGCGGCAGCCAGGGGCTCTGGCAAAGGTTTAAAGAGCCAGGGCCGTACAGGCAGCGGGAGCCCATGGCCCTTTAAATAGCCCCCGGAGCCTTGCCGCTACCCCAGGGCTCTGGAGGCTATTTATAGGGCCCAGGACCCCACTGCTTCTACTGCCTCGACCCATTAAATAACCCCCAAAGCCCTGGGGTAGCGGTGGCGGGGCTCCGGTGGCTAAAGGGCAGTACAGGCAGTGGGAGCCCCGACCCTTTAAATAGCCCCCAGAGTCCCGCTACCCCAGGGCTCCAGCAGTGGGGCTCTCACAGCAATTTAAAGGGCCCGGGGCTCCAGCTAATGCTGGGAACCCCAGGCCCTTTAAATTGCTGCCTGGGGAAGCCAGGCCGCCCCGTACAGCGCACCAGCTTACTTTCACCTGACTTTGGGATGAATGTGAAAAGGTAAAACATGAGGATTACAACAAAAAGCAGTTAGCCAGTTAGGAGATACAGTATGTATGGGCATTGAGGGTAACTTCTCAGGGGACAGTATAATTTAGACTTGCCCTGCATAGTTTTAGCTTGTGTTATAGCTCAGTGGGGTTACTCTGGATTTCCTCCAGTGTGAGAGCAGAATCTAGCTGGTCCATTGTCTCATTTTAGTATGCTACTGACAACATCTTCCCACTACAAACAAAATCTAAATGTTATCTTTAATTTGTTCCATGCTATGCTTATCTAACACTAAAAATGATTGTCCTCAAAAGCATCTGTAACCATGCCACTTTTCTGTAGAACAGAGAAATGGTCAAAAACCCTTAAAATATCTATTCCATTTCCAAAGATCATATCTTACATCCCTAAGAGAGGTTTAAATTCATTGCCTTCCCTAAGGGCACAGGGCAAAGCCCTGCTGTTTGTCCTGATGTGTGGACGGGATATGTTATGACTTCGTGTTATGACTGAACAGATAGGGTCAAAGACAGAGCAGATCCCTGTTCTCAGGTTCAGGGCTTCCTGCTGTAGAATCTTGTCTTCCAGTTTAACTGCCATGTATGTGTTTCCAGTGTAGATCATCATCTCTCTTGTTACATAGCAGTGTTCTCACTTTGCTGCTCCCAAATGCTGCTTTGGTCATGTAACAGTAATTTTATATTGTTGATGCTTATTGCTGTCATTGGCATTCAGCTTATGTACCTTAATGCATCTTTGTACTCTATTGATCCTGCTTGCTATGTCTTGAGTGCTGCAAAATCCAAGCCAAAATATGTATGTAGGCTGTCAAAGAACAAATGATTGGCATCTGTCATTACTGCTTATTATGTCAAGGGCTTGACAAGTCTTCCCTTTAAAAATCCAAAGGTAATGAATGTCATTCAAATCTTCCATAAGTTGCATTAAGAGAGAAGCTGGATCATAGCTAGAATAATGGCTGATATGCAACATCATTTGTACACAATGAAATGCATACTCTCATTATCCTGCAGCTAAAAGTAGTAAATGCTCACAAAATATTTTTTTCTTAAGTCATAGCAAATCATGAAATCTAAAGCTTCATAAGTGCCCAAGATTATCAGCAGCAGATCACACATTTTCAATGTTTCAAAACATCTTACATGTTTGTGATAGGCAGCACTCAAAAATTAATTTCAGATACACACCAAAGGTTAGGATATTTATCCTCCCTAAACAGACCTGTGAGAATCTGTGAACTTGAACGGGAAATCTCATGAGAACAAACTTCTTTACTGGATTTCCAGTACTTTCTGCTTTTGGTAGAGCAAACAAAAATCCTTAACAGCCTTCTCACACTTCTTGAGTTCTTCTGTAGTGAACCACCTTTTTGCTCTAGCTGTACCATGAAAATGAAATTATTAGGAAAGAAAAAATGCATTCACTACAGCCGGTTCAGTTTGAGGTAATGTCTTGGGTTTGAATTACTCCCTTCCCTCCCATTTATACTGCAATATTTGATGAAAGCAGAAACATAGAAAGTATAATGATATTTTACAAGTAGTTGTGATAAAGATTATGTAGTTTTTGGAATGTAATTCTGGATGTTTATAATGCAAGGCAGCCTAAGATATGCCTATTACTTTATAAAACTTTAAAGTGTATTGGCTGTTGTAGTTAATTGGTTTCATAATTGAGAGAGAGAAAGCTGATTGTACCTTTGATGAGATGTAGATTTTCAGGGGCCCGATGTCTGCAAAGAATCCTATTTATATATGTGGCTTAGTTAAATCACTTGTTGAAGCACTGAACATTATTCCCTATTTAAATATGACCCATAATCACGTAGTATAGGAGTTACTCAAAAGACGCATGAGATTTGCCAATTTAAAACAGCTCTTGTGTGCTAATTTCCAATAACTGAGAGTGGGCCTGGCACTGGATATTTAAAGATTCCAAATTTGTTTCCTTGGCAATTAAGAGGAATCAATTAGCCGCCTCCAAATCTCTTTCATGTAATTTAGTCGTATAATCAATGCCTACTAGCATTCATAACAAAGGTTGTGGATCTCCTCCAATCAGATTAATATAAAATTTCTGGATTTAAATCCAGAAAGCATATGCCAGTAGTTTGATGGTAATTGTCGGAGAACAGAATAATGTATGACTCATATAATATTGCACTCACACAATCATTTGTAAATGATTTTTAGGATGCTTGAGAAGTATATGTATATCTTGAGGATAAGCAGTCCTGGACATTAGAAGTATAGGGTATGATCCTTTGAAGGGATAACAGAAACATGGTAGAATAGTAGTCATGACTGGAGTATAGGTATTGAAGGCTATGTGCTGTTTAGGAAGGACAGAAATAAAGGCAAAGGTGGTGGAGTAGCATTGTATGTCAATTATGAGGTTAACTGTAAAGAAATAAGAAGTAATGGAATGGATAAGACAGAGTCTGTCTGGGCAAAAATCACACTGGGAAAGAAAGCTACTAGTGCTTGGGGTGTGCTACAGACTGCCGGGATCTGATTTGGATATGGATAGAGACCTCTTTAATGTTTTTAACGAAGTAAACACTAATGGGAATTGTGTGATCTTGGGAGACTTTAACTTCCCAGATATAGACTGGAGGACAAGTGCTAGTAACAATAATAGGGCTCAGATTTTTGTGGATGTGATAGCTGATGGATTTCTTCACCAAGTAGTTGAAGAACCAACAAAAGGAATGCCATTTTAGATTTGGTTTTGGTGAGTAGTGAGGACCTCATAGAAGAAATGGTTGTAGGGGACAACCTTGGTTTGAGTGATCATGAGCTAATTCAGTTCAAACTAGATGGAAGGATAAACAAAAATAGATCTGGGACTAGGGTTTTTTATTTCAAATGGGCTAACTTTAAAGAATCAAGGAAATTAGTTAGGGAAGTGTATTGGACTGAAGAACTCATGGGTCTAAAGGTGGAGGAGGTCTGGAATTACTTCAAGTCAAAGCTGCAGAAACTTTCAGAAGCCTGCATCCCAAGAAAGGGGAAAAAAATCATAGGCTGGAGTTGTAGACCAAGCTGGATGAGCAAGCATCTCTGAGAGGTGACTAAGAAAAAGCAGAAAGCGTACAAGGAGTGGAAGATGGACGGGATTAGCAAGGAAAGCTACCTTATTGAGGTCAGAACATGTAGGGATGAAGTGAGAAAGGCTAAAAGCCATGTAGAGTTGGACCTTGCAAAGAGAATTAAAACCAATAGTAAAAGGTTCTATAGCCATATAAATAAGAAGAAAACAAAGAAAGAAGAAGTGGGACCGCTAAACACTGAGGATGGAATGGAGGTTAAGGATAAACTAGGCATGGCCCAATATCTAAATAAATACTTTGCCTCAGTCTTTAATGAGGCTAATGAGGAGCTTAGGGATAATGGTAGCATGACAAATGGGAGTGAGGATAGGGAGGTAGATATTACCACATTTGAGGTAGAAGCCAAACTCGAACAGCTTAATGGTACAAAATCGGAGGGCCCAGATAATCTTCATCCAAGAATATTAAAGGAACTAGCACATGAAACTGCAAGCCCATTAGCAAGAATTTTTTATGAATCAGTAAACTCAGAGGTTGTGGAGAATTGCTAACATAGTTCCTATTTTTAAGAAAGGGAAAAAAAAGTAATCCAAGTAACTATAGGCCTGTTAGTTTGACATCTGTAGTATGTAAGGTCTTGGAAAAATTTTTGAAGGAGAAAGTAGTTAAGGACATTGAGGTCAATGGTAATTGGGACAAAGTACAACATGGTTTTACAAAAGGTAGATTGTGCCAAACCAACCTGATCTCCTTCTTTGAGAAGGTAACAGAAGTGGATCTAATTTACCTTGATTTCAGTAAGGCATTTGACACGGTTCCACATGGGGAATTATTAGTTAAATTGGAAAAGATGGAGATCAATATGAAAATTGAAAGGTGGATAAGGAACTGGTTAAAGGGGAGACTACAACTGGTCATACTGAAAGATGAACAGTCAGGCTGGAAGGAGGTTACTAGTGGAGTTCCTCAGCGATCAGTTTTGGGGCCAATCTGATTTAACCTTTTTATTACTGACCTTGGCACAAAAAGTGGAAATGTGCTAATAAAGTTTGCGGATGACACAAAGCTGGGAGGTATTGCTAGCACAGAGAAAGACTGGGATATCATACAGGAAGATCTGGATGACCTTGTAAACTGGAGTAATTGTAATAGGATGAAATTTAATAGTGAAAAGTGCAAGGTCATGCATCTAGGGATTAATAACAAGAATTTTAGTTATAAATTGAGGACACATCAGTTGGAAGTAACAGGATGAGAAGGACCTCTGAGTATTGGTTGATCACAGGATGACTTGAGCCGCCAATGTGACATGGCCGTTAAAAAAGCTAATGCAGTTTTAAGATGCATCAGGCGAGGTATTTCCAGCAAAGATAAGGAGGTGTTAGTACCGTTATAAAAGGCACTGGTGAGACCTCATCTGGAATCCTGTGTGCAGTTCTGGTCTCCCATGTTTAAGAAGGATGAATTCAAACTGGAACAGGTTCAGAGACGGGCTACTAGGATGATCCAAGGAATGGAAAACCTGTCTTATGAAAGGAGACTCAAAGAGCTTGGCTTGTTTAGCCTAACCAAAAGAAGGGTGAGAGGGGATATAATTGCTCTTTATAAATATATCAGAGGGATAAATATTAGGGACGGAGAGGAATTATTTAAGCTTAGTACCAATGTGGACACAAGAACAAATGGATATAAACTGGACACTAGGAAGTTTAGACTTGAAATTAGACGGAGGTTTCTAACCATTAGAGGAGTGAAGTTCTGGAACAGCCTTCCAAAGGGAGTAATGCGGGCAAAAGACATATCTGGCTTAATACTAAGCTTGATAAATTTATGGGGGGGATGGCATGATGGGATAGCCTAATTCTGGCAATTAATCAAAGATCAATTGCCAAATTATCAGCAGATAAGTATGCCCAGTGGTCTGGGAGGGATGTTAGATGGGATGGGATCTGAGTTACTACAAAGAATTCTTTCCTGGGTGCTGGCTAGTGTGTCTTGCCCACATGCTCAGGGTTTAACTGATCGCCATATTTGAAGTCGGGAAGGAATTTTCCTCCAGGGCAGATTGGCAGAGGCCCTGGAGATTTTTCGCCTTCCTCTGCAGCATGGGGCACGGGTCATAAGCCTGGACAATTCTCTACAGCTTGAGGTCTTCAAACCACAATCTGAGGATTTCAATAACTCAGACATAGGTTAGGGGTTTGTTATAGAAGTGGATGGGTGAGATTGTATGGCCTGCATTGTGAAGGAGGTCAGACTAGAAGATCATAATGGTCCTTAAAGTCTATGAGTCTAAGTCAGTGAAAACTCATTGATTTCAATATTGGATCAGGCTCATAGCTCTCAGACTGATAGTTTACTTTGCCAGCAAGTGTAACACACGCACACAAGACATATTTCAGGTGATGCAGGTATCACCACTTATAGTTAAGGTGTTTCCCAGCACTTCCCATTATAAGACTGTGTTTTCAATTGCTCATAAGTTTGCCAAACTAATAATTCAGATGAGGGTTTTTTTATTATTATTATTATTATTATTTAAAGCCAGATGTCTGCCTCGGGCTGCATTTTTTGGGGAAGTTTCAACTAAAATGGTTCAGTTATTTCTGACAATGAGATGAGGGGAAAATATTTCGTTTTACCCATATTAAAAAAAATCTTACAATTGTTCCATTAAAAGACTTTAAGGCCTCTATGCTTTGAAGCAGAGGCTTGGAATTTGGTAATGTATGTGTGCTGGGCATCAGCTTAGTGTCAGGAATATACCTTTGCTGTTCCTGAGTAAAGGTGCCCCAAACTGGCCGAGTTATAAGCCTCTGGAAAAATCTCAGCTCTCACATGCTCTGTAGAAACTTCTTAGAGTTTGGCAGCAAAATCCTCTAAAGATTCCAGCTACACTAAGTATGCTCCATCCCAGGATTGCAATGCCAAGTATGGAAACTGCACTTTTGTCTTAAAAAGCCATTCTCAGGCTTTGTGTATACATTGGCTCTCTGCTGCACTGCATTGAGTCTGCACTCACATGTTTCTACTGTCACTCAGTCCTCTGCTGATTCTGCCTGTGGTGCCAGAGCATTGCATACATAACATGAACCTCCACCTAGCATAGCAACCCATTCTAACCAGCTCTCGCCAGCCCCTCTCAAAGGTGCAATTCCACACACTGCTGCTCTCCATCTCACTTCTGAATCTGCCTGGGATCCACACTGCACCTGCACACTGTTTCTCAGCCCTGCTTGAGACTCTGTACTAGCTAATATTGCAGAAGCTCATGTCAAATATCTGTGACTTTTTTTTAAAAAAAGGGAATATCACACATTCTGTGACAGCATGACAAACAACCAGCCCTAACCATTCTCAGCAATGCCTCAATTTTCTAAGCAGCTAACCAGTTGGTTTCTTCTAGTTTAGTGATGAAGTTTCTTCTCCACTCTTAGATAAGTTATTGCTTGAACATTTGCAGTAAAGGGTAGAATCTGAAGTAACTGAGACTGGTTATTGGAGACAACTGGCTATTGGGTGAGACAGCAGAAGGCCAAAGGAGAAAATTTAAGTACAAAGTCTTGTAATAGTAGATACAAAAAATGCTTTTCTATGATATATTTTTGCTTAATGCACTCAGAGTAGAAATTCATTTGTTTTGCAAACAGGCTTGGATCTTGGTAAATTCTTAAGTTCCTCAGTCTTTAAAGAATTTATTTTCTCTGTCTGGTTCCAGTTGTGGAAGGCCTACAATTAGAAGAGTTAGACAATTTTCTATCCCTACAGTCCAGATTCTCTGATTTGATGGCAATTTTGCAACTATGAGAACTGGGCTAGGTTTAGCTGCTGTAAGTAATTTTTGTTTTAGGTAGGTGAGTAATGTGGTTAGTTTGATCGACTGTATCATTTCTTGTTCAGTGGGGCCACTATTTGTTCATGAATTAAATGGATGGAATTCTCAGACTGTGTGTGGTAAAGCAGATATATTCTATATCTTCCAATCTGGCAATGTGAGTTCACCTTTTTCTTTGCCAGTTGCTTTATAAGAAGCAACTAGTTCATAGTCGTCGTCTTGCTTTTTTTCCTCCATAGGACAGAGCCAGATATGTTTTATCTTCACATTCTTCCTGTTTTTATAGATAATTTTACCTCTATATGATTCTCTTTTTTTGCTTTCTGGGGACTGGGGGGAAGTAGGATGGATGCAAACATGAGCTTGCGGAACATCTTTAAGTATATGAGAGAAGTTTGACCACATCTTTTTATTTCTTTCTTTCTTTATTTATCTGCTGCTACTTCCAAGAAGATTACTACTACAGTGCCTGCCTGAAAGACACATGCTCTGGTAGGTGTTGATCTTTCTAGAAAATAGAGTGTACTCACTCATCTAGGTGGTCTGTTATTCCACCTGGATATGAGGGAGGTGGGAATGGCTCTGCAGAGGGACAGTACCCAGGGTGTGGGCTAAGGAATTCTTAGACAACAGCCCAGGGAGCTTTGGTAAATAGACGGGGATGTATTTTGTTTTATTTTGAGCTCTCTCTTTGAATAAAACCAAATCCCAGGAAAGGGGTAAATTCTGATCTGCTAGAGCTTTTGTATTGTGTTTAGAGTCGGGGGAAGCTCACATGCTAGATAGGATGTTTTTTGTGATGTGAAGACCTAGTAAATGGACTGAGTGACGTTGCATAATAACTTCATATAAGCCACAAAAGAACTATCACATTGAAATAATTTTCAGTTACTATTGACCTATTCAATATTCATAATGGTCATATAATGACAGAGGGATGTTTATTATAATGCAACAGTTTTGATTTATAAGAGTTCATTTTAACTTCCTTCTGGTTTCAGTCTTGTGCTTCACACACCTTGAGTTTGAGTTGGAATATTCCCTACCTTGCCCCTGGTAGCATGAAATATCGCTGCCTTGCCCCTGGTTTCAGATAGTTTACACAGAGCTTCTCTGTACTTCCATTATCAATCACCTGAGTCTGCCCCTTTCCCTTCCTCTGCTAAGTGATATTTAAAAGATTCATAGTATATTTACTAAGGCTATTTTAGATGCTTTGGAAAAATGAGGCAAAGGAAGCTCTGTGTGTATCAAGAGCAACAGATAGACCTTTGGGGTAAATGTACAAAAGCTGTATTAGGTTTTGCTTTGCTGGGATGAAGAACTTGCTGTTCATGTCATTTAGAGTATTGTCTCAGAACCCGTAGGGTAGGTATCTAACACAAAATCACTGATACTTTATTTTTGCCCTTGCATTTCTTCTCCTGCTTAATATCCCAGAGTAAATAAAATGGGATTATTTTAGCAAATGATGTATCTTTTAAAATAAAAATTAGGTTTGAATGAAACATTAAAAGATTAATACCAATTCTTCTTACACTTCAGGAACATAAATTTCACCGTTCATGTCACCTTCACATTCTAATCCTGATTTCTAGCTGATGAATAAACAGACTGAAGATTATCTCACAGTGTACATTCATGTGTAAAATGAAATTCCCATTAAAGTTCATTGCTTCAAATGAAATACGCTTTGTAACATTTCCTGTAGAGATCCCTGCTGAGTTCTGTCATGATATGCTGCAATCCAGGCTGTCTTCTCTCATTCTTATACTTAGCACTAGAATAATGTGACTTTTTTTTTTTTTGATGCTTTGTAAAGTTTTTGACAGATGATGCCAACAATGTGTGCATTAGTCAACAATTTGATTGGAGAGTAATGGCAAATGGTCTTGGACCATCAGTGACATATTTATTTAAAAGATTTATTAAAATATTTTTAGTCCTTTAATTACATTAGTATGATTTTAGTTCCCCATTGCCTCTGATTAACATTTTTGTGTTTATTTGTATATGAGTACGTATGGGACGAGACCTTCACCCCTGTTCCTGCCCCCAGGGGAAAGCACTGGAGTTTAATAAAGAAGCTTTAAAAGCTAGGCCCACTTGGAGTTGGAGTTGAATACTTGGAGAATGCGGAATCTTCTCTTTCACTTTTCTTTCCATTGGTTCCTCGTCACTATGGTCTAGATGATTTAAGTAAGTCCCTAAAGCTGATACATAGCATGAAATATTCCCCAACACACACAAACATCTCTTCTCAATTGTAAGACTCTCTATACTCATCTAAAATAAGATGTATATAGATGACTACCTCATGTCTGATTTGTACATGTTAAATCATGTAATGACCATGAGCCGCTTGCAGGAGTAATGACCTTTGACGTGAAACCTTGTGAAGTTAGAACCAGATACCTTCCCTTAAAATAAAAACTTATCTGTGGGGGAAAAGGGTATTCCTTATAATCCTTCAGCACAAAAAACTAGGTAAATTTATATTCTCATTTGACATGCAGCTAAATGGGGGGTGGAAACTTTATAAACTGAAAGAACTAAAAGATTTGGAAGAGGGCAAGACTTTCACCTGATCTTGCTGCCTCTGTAGAGAAGCCACCTTCAGAATGGGTATAGGGCATTTCCTGGTCCTTGGTAAATAAAGGGTTAACTCAATTTAGCTCCCCCTGGCTGTTTCACAGGTGCTCAGGAGGAAGGCTATAAGAGTGGCTGATTGGGAAAAGAGCTGAGAGAGTGTTTGTGGAAAGGTAGGTTCTAGATTAGGGGTGAGGGGATAGATCACAAACTAGAAACCCTTGCTTTTTATGTTATCACTTTACTTCTGGCTGATTGTGGATGTTTGTTTCTTGCTGAGTCATTTCACCAGTTTATAAAACTTCTAGTAAGAATTTCTGACTTGCTGTTGCTGGATATTTACTCACCTCCTCCAAAGAAGAGGATTGTTATCCAAAAATAAAAAAAAGCAAACAGACAACCTAAAACAGAATCCCCCTTCTTTGTTGAATCCTTCTTATGTTAGCACTGTTATGTAAACTGAGAGCATTTAGATGTGATGGCTCAGCTGGTGTAAATCAGCATAGCTCTATAGATTTCAGTGGCGCTATGGTGATTTACAGTCAAGGCCGGCTCTAGGCACCAGCGTTCCAAGCATGTGCTTGGGGTGGCACTTGTCAAGGGGCGGCACTCCAGTTTGTTTGTTTGTTTGTTTTTGCATTGGCGGTGCACTCCAGCTTTTTTTTTTTTTTTTTTTTTTGCTTGGGGCGGAAAAAACCTGGAGCCAGCCCTTTTTACAGTGGCTCAGAAACTGGCACAAAATGCTGGACACATCTGTTCAAGATTGTCTTACTAATACTCATGTTTTCCAGAGGCTACTGTCTCCAGCACAACCAGCATCACTTGCTAAAATATAGACTTCAGCCTTTGTAAATGATTACTATCTAAAAAGGAAAAGGGAGACTAAGGGGAAAATAGAACTAGGAAGGAAGGATTCTGAGAGTTCCCTAATCTCTTTATCTCCCAGTGCAAAATTGTCAGTGGCAGCCACGTGGAAGCTTAACAGAGTTCCAGAAAAACAAAATCCACGTGCCTCTTGGTGGGAAGAAGAGCTGCTACAGTGAGTAGGGCAGCTGCTCAGATTATTAAACTAGCTGCTAAATCTACTATATGAGCTAACAGCTTCCTGGTTTAAATGGAAGTGGGGTGGTGGTGGCAGCAGCATGATTTCTGTAAGAGATCCTTTGCTAGAGAATTTCCTCCTCAGAACATGGACTGTGTAACATTCAGTACAGACTAAACGACTCCCTCTCCTTCCAGCCTTTCCTGGGGGTGAGGCTATTGATTGAGATTGAGATGGTAGTGGGGTAAAGCTCATTTGGAGTTAGGGATGTTCTCAGATGGTCTGTTTTTGTTCCAAAGTCTGTTTTTTGACATGGCCTCAGTTTTGTAAATACTCACACTCATGCTTACCTTTAAGGCAATACTTCAATATTTAAAGTTTAGTTTGTATATGTTTAGCATTGAGTCCTGTGTTTTTAAATTTTAATACATCCAAAGAACTTGACAAAGGCAACTGGAAAATATAAATAAAAAGTCATACAAAATTAGTGAGAAAATGATGTCTTAATAGTCTAGAAATTTGGGGTCGAATTCTTAGTTGGAATACAGGGTTTCAAATCTGCTGAAGTTTCAGTGAATTACACCAGGAATGGATTTATTCCAAGATCTCTAGACTTCAAGGCCCTAGACTAGATTAGGATGCACTGGTGTAAGGAGGTGTAAATCTAATTGTCAAAGTTAGACTCAGGACTCACAGTCTGTCAGACCACTCTGTTTTATTAGCACAGCGCTCTGCTAATAACATCCAGATAATGTGAGCTCTGTGCAAGACACAAACTATCTTATTTATACAGATAAAAGAGCGGGAATTAGACAAAGGGACAAAGAAAGCAAAACAGTAAAATTCACCTGGGGCACAGCATGCATATCCTACCTCCTTACTAACTGTTATCTATCTAAGGCTAATACTTCACCAATTGCCCTTAAACGGTGCAATTGTTCTATGTTAATGTCTGTATTCCTGACACCTGGATTGCAGCATTCCAACAATTTTGCTTAAAGGTACAGACAGCATTTTTTTAATCCTTTCCGTTTTCACAATATAATTCATTCTACTTTCACATAATTAACTTGAAGTTACATTAGTTGAGTCGTGTAAGGAGGTGAATGATTTCAGCAGAAATTTAAATCTGCACAGATGCCATGCTGTACAGTGGCAAGCTACTGTGGAAGGAATCCTATGAACTGTAATCAGCTGTCTAAATGGTGTATTGGCTCTGCATCCCCAAAATGCCAATGTGAGGTCATGTGTAATGGCAATTCTAAAGTGGCAAATGTCTATAAATATCCACATATTCTGAACCTTAATTTCAGCTACTTGCCTGGGGAAGACTGGGGTGGCTTTCTGCCAAGGTCCCCACCTGAGACAGTTGCCAAGATCAAGATTAGCCTTGGTTTTGTTTACGGAAATGGTTAGTCTCTGGGTTAGGCTGAGTAGAGAGTGGCTATAGAAGAAACACATTACATAAAATGCATTTGAAACAGCAAGGCCATATTGTGTTTTTCTGTAGTGTTCTTGGCCCAGATGAGAAATAGGATAGTGTTTAAGGTGTATAGTATGATAGCCCATTTTCCTAATAATCGTGTGTTTTGTTAGAGTGGGGACAAGAGCATACTGCGCACCTAAATCCAAATCTCCCTATATCTTCCTCGAAGGACTCTTTGCAGGCCACTTTGCACTAAAATATGTTAGCTGGAGAGTATCTTCTGTGTTCAGTTACATAGGAATGAGTTAAAATGCAAATCACACAAAACTACTGTGGAAACAGGCTTTTCATTTCACAGCTAGAGCTTCTTGCCAGTAATGTTGTCGCCCACTGCAGTGTTGTCAGTTCCCTTAGCAGGATGGCTGCCCTCATTAGCACGGTCAGAGGGAGTGAAGAGACAGGAAAAAGAGCAGTTTCCAAATAGTGTCAGGTGACTAAAGTTAGGACATGTAAATTCTTACTACTGCTCAGTAATTAATTATGTTAGTTGTAGTTTTCACTGTACAACTCAGATCCTGTGGCATCTCTAAGGGTATGTGTTAGTGTGTGGATGGGTTACCAACCTCCAGCTGCTGTTATACTATAACTAAGCCTTGCACAGCTGCTGCGTTCTGTGTAGATAACACCTTTTCTATATTACTATACGGTGATATGCCAGCCCAGCAATGCTTGCTCATGAGTTTATGATTTGATTACAATAAAATGACTGAGTCACGTGAGGATTCTTTGAAGCAGCACCATTTGCAGCATCTCTGCTGGTTTTCTTACATTGTCCTTGGAGTAAGCCTAGTCCCTTTCAGAAATGAGCCCAAACATTTTTAAAACAGCAGTATGAAATATTGAAATTGTTTGTTTCTATTTTCATTCCATTTTCGTTTTGTTTTGTTTCCAGGGTGAAAACGGACCCAATTTTTTAGTCTCCCCCAATGTTTTTATATCAATTTTTTAAAAATTAAAAATGCTGACAAAACCACTCTCAAAATACAAACGGAAACATGCATTTACCAAAATAGTTTTGATGATGATGCAAAAACCAAAAAAAAATTTGAAAAAGTCTGAGTTCTTACCAAACCTCCCATTTTAGAAAATAAGCCATATGTTTCCATTAAAACTTTTGGTTTGAAAAACGTTGAATAGCTCTAATTCTTTTGCAGATGCTACTACCATGTTATACACAGACATGCCAAACCCATGGAAAAAATGCAGAAATTGGGCTTGTTCTTGGCTTAGTTGGCTTGTGAGTTGCTAGTTGGCTAATTTTTGGCTTGTAGCTTGTTGCTTCTATTTTTTTTTAATTGGCTCCCAGCAAGCAGGGTCAAGGTTGAGGAGAGAGTCAGTAGTGCACAGTGGGCCCGTCACCATCCCAGACTGCACGCCAGGGGGATCTACTCACATAGAGTGTTAGGGTTTTTAGGGATTGGCTTGTTTTGAAATGGGATTAGCTTGATTTTTGGCTTATTGTGGAACTTGGGGTACTTATTTGCCAAGCTAAAGTTGTCAACTGTGGTTATACACTTTTTCACCTAGCCTCCTACTGCCACTTTAGCTTCTGTTGCTCCTTGCAGCACTGGCTCTGAATGTAGCCCCTTGTCTGTAAAACCAGCTTGTTAGGGGATAGATACATGTTAAATGATTTCAGGCCTCTTCAGGAAAAAAGAAAATTATATAAATAGAATCATACTCAAAAGATTAGAGATGACCTAATACCAAAGTCAGAGAAGGGTTTTTCTATGGTATATTTTTGAGTGCTTCAGCCAGTCTAAGCTTCACTGATTCATATGATGGGTTTCCAACATTTCCCTAGGAAGACAAGTAGACATACCATTTATTAGATGATTGATACTTCCCCCATTATTACTGTATCTTACAATGTTTAAAAGAATCCCAGGACATCTCACTTTCTCTGATTATTGCTATTTGATTAGATTAATGATTTTCAACCTGCCAGCCTTCATGAAAGGTCAGTTTGACTGGGCACTGCCACTTGTTAAAAGCTTTCTTCAAATACCAAAACTTCCTGGGTCTGCATCATTTTACTCCTCAGACTCAGTCCTATGCTTCGAATCCATCTCCTGAGTCCCTGGATGCAATTACATGTAATAGCATAACTGACTGAGCTTTCCAGAAGCAATGTAATCACTATTTTTCTTTTTTTGTTATATAACATGTTTAATCATTGCCATCTTGAAAGCAACAGAACATTGATACAAACCTCTAACTGCAGTAATATAAAACAAAAACTGAAAGGAAATGCAGCAAATCTCACACTTGATTATTTTTGCCTATTTATACTTTAGCTTATTGTCAGCTGTTCATTTAGAAAATCCTTCTTTGAGTAATTTTAGTTTCCTTGTACTTTACTGCTGTGATCTGCAAAGAGGATTAATTCACTGTGTGTTTTGTTGTGGCAATCCACTATTTATCAAAACCTTATGATGTCTTCTTTATACATTTCTGAGATTAGGACCCCTGCTTCCCATCTGTGTGTCACTCTCAAATTTGGTTTCAGTTGATCAGGTATTAATGCATATTTTTCCCCATTCTGATGATCACTAGAACTTGTTACTTCTAATTTATGGGAGGAAATTTTATTTCTATTGAGCTAGATTCTGCCCCCATGTTATTCATGTTCTGTGGTGTTTTACTCTGCAAGGAATCCCACATGTTTAAATGGGACTCCTCATAGAATAAGGTACTACATAAAATGATTGAGGGGAGCAGAACTGAGCCCTTGGAAGTCATTCTTGAATGACTCCATCATTCTACAATCATTTCCTTCAGTTGGTTGTTGATGTTTCTAGTCGTTTTGCTAGCATGGATGATGTTTTGTCCAGTTTTTCACCCTCCCTTTTGAGGGTGAAGCCTGAAATGCAGGTGGTTTCTTAGTATTTACAATCCATAAGAAGCATGTTCTCATCTTCTTCCTGTTCTGCAACAAGGAATACATTATCTGGGCAGGTATCAAGTATCAGGGGTAGCCAGGTTAGTCTGTATCCACAAAAATAACAAGGAGTCCGGTGACACCTTAAAGACTAACAGATTTATTTGGACATAAGCTCACTTCATCTCTCAGCATGTTCAGAAAGACAGTAGTACTATACAACTACAAGTGGCAACTTCAGATCTGAAGAAGTGGTGTTATTACCCACAAAAGCTTATGTCCAAATAAACCTGTTAGTCTTTAAGGTGCTACCAGACTCCTTGTTGTTCTCTGGGAAGTGAAGATCATAGAAAGAGAGATGTTACTTACACTCCCTTTGCTTATCTAATACTCAGTGTCCCTTCCCCTCTGCAACACACCTGTTCCAATCTCCCTACATATCTCTCTGGTGTCTCTCCCCCATTATTTTTACTCCCTTTTTCTGTCACTATTATGGTCCCTTTTTCTCCTTCTTACCCTACCTAGATGTTATACCTCAGTACTCCACTTTTTTCCTTTTCTCCTCTATCCTAGTGGTAAGAATACCCTATTTGTTTCCAACATACTAGGTCTGCTCCAAGAACATCTCCTGCTGATCAGTGTGCTACTCTATACTCTGAACATGTTGGATGGATGTAAAGCAAGAAGAACAGGCTAAACAGAACCGTGATTCATAATATAAGTAGGCAATGTGAGGTGTTCCAAATACCACAATGATGAACAGGGGCATGGAAGCAGCAGCTCTTTTTCCTCCCCATCAACAAGTAGAGTACTTTCACCAGTAGATCATAAGGCAGGGGTATTTCAATAGCATAACCATGTTTTGTTTGGCATCTGATGCTAACACTTTGCTTACATTCATTTCTCCTTCTTGTACTACACGACTGACCTATTATACCATTCACTTTCCTCCCTCAACTTTCAACAGCCTTCCATATCCCTGCTTCCATCTTTACTGATATTATCCCCAACGCTAACATCTATTTGTTCAAGAATGACTTCAAATCTCAAAGGCTACACCCTAGAGAATGAGATGTGTACCAGTTATCTTTTTGGGCTGAGATTCTGATGGTGGTTGTTTACCAAACCAATTCATCTATCCTTAATTATAATGAAGATTTCCCATAAGATCTCTCAAATCATGCATTCCAAGTCAATGTATTTCATTTTTTCCACTGTGAATGAACTAGTAATCTGTATAACCGCTTTTATAGAATAATATGCAACCATTCCTTTCTGATAACATTTTTTGTACCAGTAGACAATTGAGAGGAGCTATTGGAGAAAGTCCAGAGGAGAGCAACAAAAATTATTAAATGTCTACAAAATATGCCCTGTGAGGAAAGATTTTAAAAAGTTAGGGTTTAGTTTAGATATTAGGAAAAATAAATTCCTAACTGTAAGGGTGGTTAGACACAGGAAAAAATTACCTAGGGAGGTTGTGGAATCTTCATCACTGGAGGTTTTTAAACAGGTTAGACGATCACCTATCAGGGATGGTCTAGATAATACTTAGCTCTGCCTAAGTGCAGGTGACTAGACTAGTTGACTTATCAATGTACCTTCCAGTCCTACGTTTCTATGATTCTATTTCCATCTATTTCTGATATCTATAAAGTACAGGGATTAAAAGTTTGATTAAGCGTTTGTGTGTGAAGCATCTGGAATGAACACTGATGAAATAAGTGACAATAAAATAAGCTGTATTGTTAAATGTCACACCTGAATTTTTGGGGGCCGGGGTGGGGAAGAGCTGGGTTTTTTGTGTGTGTTTTGGTTTTGTTAGAGTTGCTTGGCTGATGCACTATTTCTGTATCAGGCCACTTTAATCATCCTGTCCCTATATATTGTGAAAGTTGTTGCAAACTGAGGAACTGACTTTAACAAGAAATGTGCTTTCCAAACTGCCTGGCAAAAGCTTTCTGTGTACCTTGTCTGTCTTGTTTTCTAATTGCAAACACATAGCATCCTTTGTCATGCATTACAAGTTTGTGTCCTGTATATCATTCAGCAAACCTTTTGAGGAGGTGCAAACTTTAGAATGAAATTTAAGGACCTTTCCTGTAAACCTTAGCTTAAATTGTTTAAAACAAGACATGGATTTGGACAATTCTAGCAGAATGATGCCAGAAAAAGAATGAAGAATTTCTTGGGTTAAATTTAGATTTGTCATGGGGTACAGTTTTATTATAATGAGACATTTTTTGAAGATGGGTTGTTTGGTGGCATATGGTTTGGTTTCATCATCTCTCACCTAAGCATCTCATCATGTTGAGAAAGACAGTAGTACTGAACAACTTCAAGTGGCAACTTGACTTTCTGACAGAAAAATCAAACAAGCTATTGAAGCTCATTTCTTTCTTCCAAAATTGCATACATGAATCATTGGCACCTTTTAACAAGTGGGAAGATCTCCAAATGTATTTGGTCAATAACCCTCAGCTTCAAACAGAAAGCTGCAGTAATTTCTTTCAGGATCTTAATGATGTGCCTCTCACAAAGCTGGTAAGCAAGTTCAAGGAAGCTTTTATGTTACTTATGTTGTGTTTTATATTTGTGAATTTCTTTGATATCAACACTCTAGCACATCTCTAACATTCTTTAAATGTAGTGTTTGAGTGGGAATGTGGATCAATTGTTAGAAAAGGTGCATCTGGGAGGCTTTGACAAACAATCTCTTTGAATTTTTTAAGTCCATAAACTCAGTTACTGCATCATCTTCATTTTGCAAATGGATGATTCATGTTTTATATATAAAATATGTGATCATGAAATGTGTGCATGTATATTGTTCATGCAAAATGTGTGTACAACTGTATGGGAACAAGATGCCATGCCCCCAGAATATAAGGATGCTTTCATAGTCCAACTAGGCAAAGGGAAGCATATCTAGTGATGGCAACCTTTGTGGAATCGCACTGCTGTCTGTAGCAGGGAAGATCCTTGCACAGGTTGTCCTTAACAGGCTCATCTCTAGTAGTCTTGGTCCCGCAGCATGTGCTCTGTTGTTACTTGAGCAGGGAAAACTTACTTCCACGCAAGGCCATCAGCGGACATAACCTCCCCTCTCCTGCCCCACAACCACACTCTCACTTCAGTTATATTCTATGGCAGTGGGACTCAGGCCTTGTCTACACCACAAAGTTGCAGCGCTGGTGAGGGAGTTATAGCGCTGCAACTTAGGAGGTGTACACATCTGCAGGGCATCACCAGCGCTGCAACTCCCTGTTTGCAGCGCTGGCCGTACACCCGTTGAAACTCGGGTGTAGAGGATCCAGCGCTGGTGATCCAGCGCTGGTCATCAGGTGTAAACACTCACCAGCATTTTTCTTGACCTCCGTGGAATAAACAGGTATCCCAGCATACTAGAGGAAGCCTCTCTGGTAATCAAGCAGGTCTCCTTCCCCGCGGTTTGCAGGGGGGTTCGGGGAACGCGAGAGCAAACCGCGGGGAAGCAGGTCTCCTTCCCCGCGGTTTGCTCTCGCGTTCCCCTAACCTCCGTGCAAGCAGATCTCCTTCCCCGCGGTTTGCAGGGAGGTTCGGGGAACGCGACAGCACACCGCGGGGAAGGAGATCTGCTTGCACGGGGGTTCAAAAAACACCGGAGCAAACCGCTGGGAAGGAGACCTGCTTGCAGGGGGGTTCGGGGAACGCGAGAACAAACCGCGGGGAAGGAGACCTGCTTGGGGGGGGGTGTGTTCGGAACACTAGAGCAAATCCTCGGGGAAGGAGACCTGCTTCCCCGCGGTTTGCTCTCGCGTTCCCCTAACCCCCCTTGAAGCCGCCCAACAGCGCTGCAGTGTGGCCACATCTAACACCACTTGCAGTGCTGGTTGCTGTAAGTGTGGCCACTCTGCAGCGCTGGCCCTATACAGCTGTAGTAATACAGCTGTAACAACCAGCGCTGCAAAATTATAGATGTAGACATACCCTGAATCTCACAGACTTTGTATTTGATGGGGCTGAGCAACTTTGTGGCTACTCCTGGTAGAGCTTCCCACATCTGGATCTCAATACAGCTCTGGTAGCACAGAAGCAAGCTGAGGAATGGTGCTTTAGCCTGCATTTTTGCCCAGAGACATGGTTACTCAGGTTTTGGCTTATGGAAAATGGGACAAAATATATCCTACATAAGTTTTTGATACACTGCACACATACAAATGTATCTATAACTGCTAGAACAGTGCCTCATTGTCCCTGATTGAACTAACCTTGTTATCTCTAGCTTGCTTCTTGCTTGCATATATATACCTGCTCCTGGAAATTTTCGCTACATGCATCCGACGAAGTGGGTATTCACCCACGAAAGCTCATGCTCCAAAACGTCTGTTAGTCTATAAGGTGCCACAGGATTCTTTGCTGCTTTTACTGATCCAGACTAACACGTCTACCCCTCTGATACTATAATATACATGCTGTGGATTGAAAAGACGTCAATACAATCTGAACCAGATGTGTACACTTCTATCAAAGACCTGGAATGTGAACAATACCATGGCAGAAAAGACAATGGCAAAGAGGACTGGAGCCATTATGGATCCTTGTTTGATGCTCTTGGTGACAGGAAGGCTTCTGATGAGTCATCACACTCCATCACCCTGGCCATAAAGTCATGATGAAACCAAATTTATGAAGGAGTTTCCCCTGTGATTCACTGTGTCAAAGGCCTTGGTCAGGTCAACACACACATTGTTCTGTTCATGAGCCTTCTCTGGTATTTGTCGTACTGCAACAATCATGTCTGTGATGCCGTAGCCAATATAAAAGCTGCTCTGTGACATGATTTGTGCAGTCCGACAAATATAAGGGAACTATGTAGTGATGGGACTATAAAAGTGAAGGCCAAAACCACACCAAGATCTATTATTTTCACCTAAGAAGGCAAAGGAACCAGCCCTTTGGGTATGAGGGGGTATCCTGGCCGGAGAATTTGGTCAGCTCTGTTGCTGGGAACATGTGGAAAGAAGTTAAACTTGACTTGGTTCAAGGTAAAATCTTCGCTACTAAAAACTTAATTTTTTCTCTCAAAGCCATTTCTCACTTAATGCCTTATACTTGTATTCACTTAAAATCTATTTCTTTATAGTTAAACGAACTATTTTTTAATCAAAACGAATCCAGTTTTGTATTTAAACTGAATTGTTTGGGTAACTCCAGTTAAAGTAGCAAACTTTTGCATATTGACCCCTTACAGGGTGGAGTGATGTTGGTAGGCTGCGGCTATACGCAAACACCCAGGGTGTGATCTGCATGCTGTGTGTGAGTGGTCCAGGTTGGGAGCTACAGCAGCAAAGCATGGTGAGGCACGCAACGTTGCAGGGCAGCTGGTGACACAATCTCTAGCTCATCTGGATTATGCCCCAGAACGTGATAGTTTCTAAGTACAGCTTTGGGTTTCAGACCTTGGTAGCTAACTGTGATATCTACCAGGCCCAACAGGATTGTAACCTGAAAGAATTTCCATTCAGGAAGCTGTGGACAGTAATTGTGTGCAAAAGAGCTGGGTTAAATTTTTTTGCTTAAAATGCTTTTACACCCAAAAATGCAGATTCAGGTCAACCAACATTTTGCATAGTCATGTTGATTTTACTGAATTGTTTCAGTATAAAAACCTAGAACAAAAAAAAAATCTGAACATTTCATTTGGATATTTTTGAAAAGAAACATTTTGATTTAAGACTACTTTCCATTTTGAAATTTATTTTTTTTACTCAATCTAAACAAAACTTTGTTTCACCTGAAACAATTTTTTAAATTGCCAGTGAAAAAAAAATCCTTATTCACTAAGCTGTAGTGTATAGCGATACAGGCGCAGTTTCTTCATAACGAAGTATGGTTTATTTGCCAAAAGGTGCAGAGCACTCAAATCGATTTACAACAAGAAAGCTATTGGACCACTATTCCTGGCATTCCCCTTAATCCCTGGCTTTGTTTTATTTGTCCTTTTCTTCTGGAAACCAAGGTACAGCCTGCTTGCTGCAGACCCTGGCTGTCTGTCAGCGGCTGTCCCCCTGTACGAGCTGACAACTTCTCTCCCCCTTTCTGCAGGGTGGAACGTTAGTGCCTTGTGATCTCCAGATTCTCGACTCTGGTAAAACAGCCATGTCACCAGGCTTGGGGCTGAGGAGCTGCCTCTTCACAGTTGTTAATTTGGATATATTGTTTGTCTCTCTGCTGATATGTTCCTTAACTAAGCCATTGTCTTACCTTTCCTGTTTGGTTCCCTTAATAGCCCACTTTGATCTAACTATCATAAGCACACAGAGGCATGCACAATAATCATGAAAATAATAAATATTTCCCAGTTCCCTCTTACTCCCAATGTCTGTGTTCTCCTGTCTCTTTTGAAGGTCATTCCCCTCAGCAATAGCTTCCATGACCTCTGCTTGGATGGGAGAGGTTATCATGAGCCATGGAGAGTAGCTAGGTCAGCGCAAATTTCCTTTAGGAGAATAAGGAGCTAATATTCCCCTCAGAATTGGAGTCCATGTTTGAAATCCCACAAACTGTATAGATGTCACTATTAAGGGGTGTGGTTAAAAGCTAAGATACTACCCCATTCTTGTCGCACTTTCCATCAGGTAACTTATGACTTCAGGCAGGCAGCTCACTCGATTCTCCCAATTTCTTTCTTTCTGAAGAGTAAAACAAAAACTCTTAAATTATACTTGATCTTGTTAAGTCCCCTCACCAAATACCAAATGGACCAAAAAGCTAGAATATTATCCCCATTAACCATGAATTAAACATTTTGATCTGTGAGTAGGGTTATAATTAGACACCCTTGTGCAATCACAGTGATGTTAAGAAGTTGGGTTTTAGATGGGCTTTTCAGACATGCTAACCATTGATCTAACTTTGCTTTTATTTGCTCTCTATGGGCATTTTTACCATTGACTTTGATGAGAACAGAGTTAGACCAAAATTGTGTGCTGTAGAAAACACAACTGTGATTTTAGGTGCCTGATTCTCAGCTGCTGTATATAAGTCAGACTGTTCTGTTGACTTCAGTACAGCTATGTGGATTTACGCTAGCTGGGTTGCTGTCTGCAAAGGCAACTGCTGATTTGTTAGGCAGAATTGTTAGCTCCTCCTTTCAGTGGAAGACAACTTGTTTTATTTGTTCTCCTGAAAACTTGACTTTTCTTCTTTGTTTTGTTTCCTTTAACCTAAAATACATGATTGAGAAAGTATATGACTGCTCTTTGTGTATGTAAAAGATACCAGTAACTTTGTTTAAAAAAGGAAGGATAACTGCACCATTGCCAATGCAAGCAACTTAATCAGACAGCAGTAAAACTTTTTCTTTGTAATCATTACTATTCTCTGATGATGAGAACTTTCTGCTGCCACAAGCTGTTAAATCTTTCATTTAAATAATAGCCTTCAGCAGTTTGGACTCAAGTTATTTTGCACTGTATGTTAAACGAAGAGGAGAGATGCAGGGTAGGCCAAAAGCTAAACTAGCAACTTTGGGGCTCTATTTCGTTTTAAGTTAAGCATCAGAGGGGTAGCCGTGTTAGTCTGGATCTGTAAAAGCAGCAAAGAATCCTGTGGCACCTTTAGACTAACAGACGTTTTGACTGTGAATGGCTTGTCAACTACAAAACCAGTTTCTTCTCCCTTGGTTTTCACACTTCCACTGATAGAACAGGGCCTCATCCTCCCTGATGAACTAACCTCGTTATCTCTGGCTTGCTTGCATATATATACACCTGCCCCTGGAAATTTCCACTACATGCATCCTACAAAGTGGGTATTCACCCACGAAAGCTCATGCTCCAAAACGTCTGTTAGTCTATAAGGTGCCACAGGATTCTTTGCTGATTTTAAGTTAAGTTTCTTTTATGTCTTTCATACACGCAGAGCAACCATATGCATTTGTCAATCATTCCTTTCAGGTTAAAAGAAACAAAACAAAGAACAAAAGTAAAGTATACAGGACAGAGACAATAATTTCTCTCTACTAATAGGCTGTATCAAATGTGTGAGAAAAAGGCTTTCATTTTCACCAATAAATTTAAAGTGGAATAAATTCATGAAAATGAGTTTTACAAATAATCTCAACATCTACGAGTGTATGTGTAGAATTTGGGGGAGATCTGTATTTTTATGAATATTGTATCAGTTTGAGTATCTTGGTGTGGAAATAAGGTGATCCAGTGGCTGGGCAAAGACAAGTTTCCTTTCATGGGGTTGTTGTGTAAGTATCTAGGGCCTAATTCAAAGGCCACTGTTGGTCAAGGAGGTTAAGGCAGAAGGGACCACCAGGTTCTCTCATCTGACTTCCTGTATATTACAGGCCATCAACACCAACCAGCATCTGTGTCCTAAACCTAACAACCAAAATTATATCAAAGTATTATAGCCCACATGAAACTAGACTATTACGTGCCCCAGGCATAGAAGGGGAGGGACTAAAGTGCATCCACTGCTAGAGGCCCTCCCAATGACAGGGAATAATTAAGTGAGATATACCCAGATAATCCTGGCAAGTGACCCACACCCACACACTGCAGAGGAAGGTGGAAAACCCCAAGGTCACTGCCAATCTGACTTGAGAAAGAATTCCTTCCTAGCCACACACATGGTGATCAGTTGGACCCTAAGCCTCTGAGCAAGAACCTACCAGCCAAGCACCCGAGAAAGAGGATGCTTAGTACCACTCTAGAGCTCTGGCCCTTGCTTTCCAATGTCCCATCTCCAGCTGTAGCCATTCCTGCCTCTTTAGAGGAAAGAGATTAAAAAATAAGAACAGAATACAATGAAGATGGGGTGAGTGTGAGTCTCTTCTTGGCTCCCTGCCAGTGGCTAGCTGAAACCTGAAGCATGAGCTTTAAGGAACATAAGATATAAATTGGAAGTGAACCTCAGAGGCCTGCCCCACACCATCACAAGCAACTGTCTCATACCATTACACTCATAAAATTGTCCATCTCTCTCTCAAAGTTAACCATGTTGTTTCCTTCCCACAACTCCAATTGGAATGCTTTTCCAGAACCACGCCTTTCTGGTGGTTAGAAACCTTCTTCTAATTTCAAGCCCAAATTTGTTCATGGCCAGTTTATATCCATTTGTTCTTGTGCCAGACTAAGATTAAACTTCAGTGAACTTTGGATCAAGCTCTGGGTGCACTATGGGAGCTGGGGAAAATGGTGTCTCACCTTCCTCTGAAGCATTTGTTGCTGACTGCTGCTGTAAATAGAATACTATGCCAGATGGATCATAGGGCTATTGTGTGTCAGTTCTTAATTTCCTGCCTAATATCTGCTGTTGTGAGCTGCTCAGCATTTCCTGGGAGCTTCTGAGTACCCTCAACTCCCACTGACCAAATCCTGGAGATTATTTCTGAGAGTTCCTCTGTGACATGATAGGATTTTTTTTTCAGTGTGGTGAATCCATGCCTTTTGAGACATGAACCGGTAACTTCTGGATCTCAAAATTATAAATCTACCACTTGATCTAAAGGAGACACATTAATGCATGCCAGTAGTACTAATGCATGCACTTTGTCTCTGAGCTCTGTGGTCAGAACAGCACAATATGCTTCTAAGTAACATGTGAAATCTGAGGAGCATATTTTTCAGTTCAGAAGAAGTCCCTTTTCAGAAATCTTTGAGGTAAATCACAGATGCACTCTAGTAGACTGGGGAGTGGTGATGCATCTCCTTAGCAAGCTTTTGGCAAGTATACTGCAGCTAGACTTGTAGCCACCTCAAGGAAGTTTCAGTTCTAATTTTGTGTGTGTGTGTGTGTGTCTGCCATTGCTACAAAGAGTATTTATTCACTACCTTAGTGGACTCTGTGCAGCAGAGATTAAGGAAGAAGAGAGAAAATTCTAAATTAAATAATAATAGCATTTGATATAGGGAGAAATTCCACTAAAATATTCTTTTCTTATATACAAGTTTAGACCATGATCCTTCAAACACTAATGCATAACTTTTAACACCTGAGTAGTCTCGGTCTTCAATGGAGCTATTTATGTGTTTAACTTTAAGCACATGCATAAGCATTTGCAGGATCAGGCCCTTTATTTTCTTCTGTTGCTTGGTCAGGAAAGACTGTCGTCTTCTCATATCTTTCTTTAAATGCTTGTTTCTTCTAATCTTTAAATGTCCCTTTATCTTCAAAGACCAGCTTCAAAGATATGGTAGCATCTGCTTTCAACTAGAGCAGAAGCACTTCGGATTTAAAAGGTTGGTTAGCCACCTGCTACATATTTTAAAATTATGGCTGGGCGAATAGTTCTTTCATCTTTACATCACCCAGATCCACACTCCTAGGCATATTACTGAGTTAGACCATATTCTAGACCATGTATTCATAAAACATATATAGATAGCTCAGAGCTAAAATGCATAAATTATCATCCTGCCTAAGGATGCTAGAGCATATGGTCCTTATCATTAAAGAGGCAACATATATCCACTGTTAATAATACAGTAGTATGAAAGAGACCTCAGTATTTTTAGAGTAGGAAATAAATGTGGTATTTTAGCTTACACTATGGTAACTATGTAAACGTTGCTTTTTATTCAATTAGCTCTGTATGTACCAAACTGTTTGGTATGTTCATAAACATGTTATATTTACTTGAGGTTTTTGTACTTTGTCATCTGGCATTTTATGTTGTGTAATAAATTGAAGACATGTTTTATAGAAGGTCCTTTGAAAATTTTGAATAAGATAAATATTAAGACATCCATCCTTTCTTTTACTGTCCAAATGTATTTATGCCAGTAATCATACATAAGATAGTTAAATAGATTTGCAGCTAACTTGCAATTTTCACTAAATCATGTTGTGTAGTGAACAGATTATCTAACCTAGGGCACAATTTATAATATACTCTGAATTGCTACAACACTCATAAACAAAGAACAAGCTGACTATATGGGTGACAGATTGTGAATGCCATATTAGAGGATTTAACTGTATGACTCAGAAATTCAGCATATTCTTATCAACAAATAGCACTTGCATGCATGAATAGCTACATTTGAATTTAAATAATTCCCGTATTAGGTTACCAGTGGAAAACCCATGAGATAAGCATCCACTACTGCAGCCCTAGGCTTTGTGGAATTGGGTTGTTTGGTTCAGATTCTGCAAATCTCGATCTATATGTAAATACCTGTTTTCCCCTCGTCTATTCAGAATGTAACTTCTGTGGGGCAGGAACTGTCATTGTGTGTGTACTGTGTCTAGTGAAATGGCCCCTAACCTTTAGGCACTGCTGTCATAATAAAACACAATGAAGAGAAGTTTGTGAATGGAGGGCGTCTTTGAAATAAACATATTACTGAGGGTAAGAAGCTGAATGGCAAAAGCGGTTTAGTAATGGGTCACTAGAACCATATGGAAATTTTTTTTTTTTGCAGGAAATTTTAACAAAAATGGATATGCTGTGTTCATCAAGATTGTAACTAGAAAATGTCTTTTTATCCAAAAAAACCCAAACAACCCAATCCCAAATGCAATTTTTGTTTTTATTGCCCCAAAAGTTTCATTTAATGGCAGTAGATTGGATGGGACAGGAATGGCCCTAGAAACTAGTTTTCAGTTCTTAGGTTTTCAGTTTTCTGATACATTCATGTTTTTTCCCTGAAAAGCAGACTTTCCTAGAAAATTCCTGTTTGGTTGAAATACCAATTTTCTACTGAAAAACTTTGAATAGCCCTATGAGTCACCTTCAAGACACACTGAATTGAATCTAAAGCAGTGAGTGCACTTAGTTACTTACTGCTCTTTGATGACCAATATTAAATGGATCTCGGTACAGGACTTGGTGGATGTTACTCACATATTACTAATAAGTATTTTGCTGGTGGCCGCAGTAGAAAGGCTTAGGAGCACAGGGAATGTTACACTGAACAGCTACAGCATAGACAGCAGCAGTACATCAGCTGAAGGTGTCAATATGGTGCTACATTTAATAAAGCAAAGACATCTTAGTACCATACATCAAGTTCTCATACTTTTTCTCCCCCTGGTTTTCAGCACTATGTTTCAGTCACCAATTATCCTATCAGAATAAGACTCATAAACATTTCTAATATAGTTTGGAACAAAACTTTCCAGCTCAGTCTCAGAAAGGGAAATCTAAAATATTATGCTTAAACACACTGAGCAGATGTGCAAGGAAATGTTACCAGTTAACAGCAGTGAGAAACATAAAATAAATCCAGTACCTTAGTTATATCTTTGCCACCACTGATTGTCGTACACTTTTAAGTAAAGGTTAAGTATTAAGTATTTCCTATTATAGGTATGCATATGACAGGAAGTCATTTAGATACTGCCAGTGCCTAGAGCACTGTGGTAGGAGTCAAGAGGCCTGGAGTCTGTTGTTTGATCTGCAACTGGCTTGCTGGGTGAGCCTGGGCAAGTCAGGTCATCTCTCTGTACTACCCTTTCTCTGTCTTTCTGTTAGATTTGGACACATCAGAAAAGGGCAGACAAATACATAGTGGCAAGTTTTTAAAGTGCTTGTACACAAATGCTAGAAGTCTAAATAATAAGATGGGTGAACTAGAGTGCCTTGTGACAAAGGAGGATATTGATATAATTGGCATCACAGAAACCTGGTGGACTGAGGACAATCAGTGGTACACAATCATCCAGGGTACAAAATATATCGGAAGGACAGAATAGGTTGTGCGGGTGGGGGGTTCGGGGTAGGAGGGGGGGAGTGGCACTATATGTGAAAGAAAATGTAGAATCAAATGAAGTAAAAATTTTAAGTGAAACCACGTGTTTCATAGAATCTCTATGGATATTAATCTCATGCTCTAATAAGTATATAACGTTAGGGATCTATTATCGACCACCTGACCAGGACCATGATAGTGATGATGAAATGCTAAGAGAAATTAGAGAGGCTATCCAAATTAAAAAACTCAACAATAGTGAGGAATTTCAGTTATCCCCATATTGACTGGGAACATGTCACTTCAGGATGAAATGCAGAGACAAAATTTCTTGATACTTTAAATGACTGCTTCTTGGAGCAGCTCGTACGGGAACCCACAAGGGGAAAGGCAACTCTCGATTTAGTCCTGAGTGGAGCACAGGAGCTGGTCCAAGAGGTAACTATAACAGGAGCGCTTGAAAATAGTGACCATAATATAATAACATTTAACATCCCTGTGGTGGGAAGAACATCTCAACAGCCCAACACTTTGGCATTTAATTTCAAAAAGGGGAACTATGCAAAAATGAGGGGGTTAGTTAAACAGAAATTAAAAGGTACAGTGACTAAAGTGAAATCCCTGCAAGCTGCATGGATGCTTTCTAAAGACACCATAATAGAGGCCCAACTTAACTGTATACCCCAAATTAAGAAACACAGTAAAAGAACTAAAAAAGAGCCACCATGGCTTAACAACCATGTAAAAAGAAGCAGTGAGAGATAAAAAGGCATCTTTTAAGAAGTGGAAGTCAAATCCTAGTGAGGTAAATAGAAAGGAGCATAAACACTGCCTAATTAAGTTTAAAAATGTAATAAGAAAAGCCAAAGAGGAGTTTGAAGAATGGCTAGCCAAAAACTCCAAAGGTAGTAACCAAATTTTTTTTTAAGTACATCAGAAGCAGGAAGTCTGCTAAACAACCAGAGAGGCTCCTAAATGATCGAGGTACAAAAGGAGTGCTTAAAGGCAATAAAGTAATTGCGGAGAAACTAAATGGATTCTTAGCTTCAGTCTTCACGGCTGAGGAAGTTAGGGAGATTCCCAAACCTGAGCCAGCTTTTGTAGGTGACAAATCTGAGGAACTGAATTGAAGTGTCACTGGAGCTGGTTTTGGAATGAATTGGAATGAATTGATAAACTCAACATTAACAAGTCACCGGGACCAGATGGCATTCACCCAAGAGTTCTGAAAGAACTCAAATGGAAGTTGCGCAACTATTAACTATGGTTTGTAATCTGTCCTTTAAATCAGCTTCTGTACCCAATGACTGGAGGATAGCTAATGTAACGTCAATATTTAAAAAGGACTCTAGGGGTGATCCCAGCAATTCCAGACTGGTAAGTCTTAACGTCAGTACCGGTCAAATTAGTTGAAACAATAGTTAGGAATAAAATTGTCAGACACATAGAAGAACATAAATTATTGGGCAAAAGTCAACATGGTTTCTGTAAAGGGAAATCATGTCTTACTAATCTATTAGAGTTCTTTGAAGGGGTCAACAAACATGTGGACAAGGGGGATCCAGTGGACACAGTGTACTTAGATTTCCAGAAAGCCTTTCACAAGGTCCCTCATCAAAGGCTCTTACATAAATGAAGTTGTCATGGGATAAAAGGGAAGGTCCTTTCATGGATTGAGAACTGGTTAAAAGACAGGGAACAAAGGGTAGGAATTAATGGTAAATTCTCAGAATGGAGAGGCGTAACTAGTGGTGTCCCCCAAGGGTCAGTCCTAGGACCAATTCTGTTCAACTTATTCATAAATGATCTGGAGAAAGGGGTAAAAAGTGGGGTGGCAAAGTTTGCAGATGATACTAAACTGCTCAAGGTAGTTAAGACCAAAGCAGACAGTGAAGAACTTTAAAAAGATCTCACAAAACTAAGTGATTGAGCAACAACATGGCAAATGAAATTTAATGTGGATAAATGTAAAGGAATGCACATTGGAAAAAATAACCCCAACTGTACATACAATATGATGGGGGGCTAATTTAGCTACAACAAATCAGGGAAAAGATCTTGGAGTCATTGTGGATAGTCCTCTGAAGACGTCCATGCAGTATGCAGAGGTGGTCAAAAAAGCAAACAGGATGTTAGGAATCATTAAAAAGGGGATAAAGAATAAGACGCAGAATATATTATTGCCGTTATATAAATTGATGGTACGCCCACATCTCGAATACTGCGTACAGATGTGGTCTCCTCATCTCAAAAAAGATATACTGACACTAGAAAAGGTTCAGAGAAAGGCAACTAAAATGATTAGGGGTTTGGAACAGGTCCCATATGAGGAGAGATTAAAGAGGCTAGGACTTTTCAGCTTGGAAAAGACGAGACTAAAGGGGGATATGATATAAAATCATGAGTTATGTGGAAAACATCATGGGAGAGAGAGAAGAAGAAAAATCTAGTCAAATGATTAGAGCAATGTGTGAAATGTATTGGTTAAGTCCAAGAGAGAGAACCAAGAGCTGTAAAGCTAAAGTTGTGTTTCCAGTTGTGCTTTGTATAGTATGAACAAAGATTCTTGAAACGATGGATGAGTAAGGATTTTATACAACTTTAGCCAGTAATGTTGCTTGTAATGTATTCCCTGAGAAGTCAATTTAAAACTTTCACAGATAAACTGTCCAGATCTATTGATCTGCTAGGCCCATGAGAAGTTGTCCTGTTTAAAATACATTATCCAGACACACATGGTTACAAAAGTACATTTCATGTTGTTCATAGGGATAAGCTAAATTACTTAGCTTGCTTGGCTGGCCTTGATATTATGATTAGATTTGAAGATGAAGTGAAGAATATTAATAGTTTTACTGAAGCTTGGAGGATCCAATTTTGTATTATTTTTCACATGCATAGTAAAGGTCACTTTTATGGAATGTACAAGTATATTTAAATAAAAATAGTTTATCCTTGAAATTATCTATTAGCTACAAATCTCTTACTACTTTAAGTATATTTAATCATTCTCTTTTAAACACATTTATGCAGGCATCAGTAGAGCATCTTACATATTTTAGCTTAAATATAGTGTTCTTGATGTGAATGATATTATCAACACAATAATCTGTTTTACAGGGCCATCTACCAAAAGCATGCTATTGCAAGGAATGTGTGGGAAATTTACATTTTTCATGAAACTATTGTGAGCATTTTGTATCTTTTTCCTACACTAAAATATAACACACACACTGATGAAAATGGCACATATTCTCATTTTAGCATGGCTAGTATTCCTTGACTCTTTGCTTGGAACTGTTATACTTAATGCCATATAATGTAGTTAATTCTAAACATTTTAGCTGTTCCTATTGTTTGGATATTTCTTTCATCTGCTAGGCTGCAATAGGGCCAGACCCTCAGTTGGTGTAAATTAGTATTGCCACATGGGCATCGATGAATCTGTGCCAATTTATACCAGATGAGGATCTGGCCAGTGGTCTTTGTTTGAAGGTGAATATTTTCTGGAAAGTTAGGAGAGGGGGCTATTTTGCTGATTTTCAGTACAAAGAGTTGAAGAAAATATATTTCCCACCACTTTATGTATTTTTAAATATGATTTAAAAAAAAACCCAAACCCAACACCAGCTGTATAGTAGACACTAGGAAATAGGAATTAGTTATGGAAATAGGCCTTCATTGAGAAGAACCTTTTATATGTTCTATTGAGCTTCTGTTTGGAATTGTCTGAGTTATTGAATACTATGGATGTACAGCAAATTTTGCATGACTTTAATCTCTAAGGAAGATTGTGCACTCGTGTGCCTAGCTTAGAGAAGATGTAAAATCATTAGATATGCTGCATGTTTTGTAAGGCTTACAGGAGGAAATCCTTTCTGCTGTACTTTAAGGAGCCCCACAATCAGAGGGTACACAGGCCCTAATGTCCACAGGAAAGGGATTCTCTCCTGCAGCCTTCCTAAACTGCTTGGGACAGAATATTCTATTCTCTACCCAAATAGTACCAGATTGTGCAATTTATATATTGTATTGGTAACTTGCATTACATTTGAAAGGTTTGATATCCTAGAGAGTGAAGCTTCTCTTTTAATGGTGTGCAGGCATTTAAATAAGGTTTTCATGGCAGCTGTACATCCCATGCTGTTACTCTGGTGAAATGTGAATGGGGAAAATTTAAATGTGAACTCTGCACCCAGCCCAGAAATCTTATAGTAAACTAACTTTCTAGGAATTAACATCTAGAGATGTTTTGTGAATGTCCTACAAAGGAGAAGCTTTAAAATCTAAATGTCGACTTAGCCATCTACCAAGAGCTAATCAAAGAACCAGGGACTTCATAAAAGATTCTGAGTTATACTCATCAAATGAGGGAACAGAAATAATTATAATTGGTTATATGATCTTAACCAAAACTAGAATTATAAAAGAGTGACAACTGAATATTCTGACTATTCATAAATAGCACATATGTTTAAGAAACAAACATCCTAAAATATGAGTGGTTTGACTAAAAAGAAAATTTATGGAAATTCTGTGAGAAGAGAGAGGCAAAAATCACTCAATAAATTATTCAGTTAGCTTTAGAATTCCTGTCAGGACAGATAGTTTTAAGAGGAAGCAATCCCTTGTGTATTTTTTAACTCTTCACTTTTAAATGCAACTAAAATATTTTTTACAATTTGAACAATTTGCCCAAAGTTATGTTGCTGGCCTTTAAAGGCGAGAGAGATTACTTCATTTCTGTGCTATACCATCCTATACTGAGAGTCTTGTACCAAGTATATAATATTTAAGTTAACTTTAATCATGTTATTTATATTTACATTGGCTTTTGTACGCAACTGGATGAAAAATAGCTCCCTCCCTTGAAAATTTCAACTAAAACAAAGAATTTTATTTTTATCAAATTTTTCTGCTAAAATTTTGATGAAATTTTATCAAAAACTAGAATTCTGGTTTTCCAATGAAAAAATCAAGAAATTACAAGGAAAACAGATACTTTCAATGAAAATTTAATTTTGTCAAAGCCCCCTGTTTTCTTTTGGTGAGGGGGAAAAGTTTATGGACAATTATTGAGCAAACTTAGTTTTCTATTTGCAATGTTTCTCTCATCGGGATTTTACCTGCTTGCCTCATACAAGGTAACATCTTCTTGGCAGTAATCCTCCAAGTTTTAATTGGGGAACGTCTGCTGGAGTCCTATGGGGGTTCTACAGGATTATAAGTCTGCTGTTGGAAAGAATGTATGATGTCTCTGTCTGGGGAAGCAGCCCTGGCCATTTTTCAAATCTCAAAAAATAGCCTATAAATAGCACCTAGAGTTAGTTTTAAGAGGAAGGAGTGACTTTCAGATTTTTATCTGCCAATACCTCAGTTCAAGACCTTGTGTTTCCCTTGTAAGAATTTAATATTTCAAGCACCTGCAGGCATTTCAGCAGAGTGCTCTAGTTCACCTGCTTCTGATTTTTGGCTGTTGAAGGGAAATACAGAGAGTAAGGCTTAAGTCTTGCTGGATAAATAAAAGCAAAAGTTTTCCCCCTCTGCAATATCATCTTGTTTTTAAGTGTTATGTTATTGAGTAAGTATTCAGGACATACTTAATGTTAATCAGTGGAGTTGTCTCATTGGCTTCTTCATGTAATCCAATGACTGTCAAAACTACTTATGTAATTAGAGTTAGGCACATTCTAAAGTATCCAGTTGAATTGTGGCAAAGCCTAGGTATACCCTGTATTGTTCTTATACTAATGATTTTGAATCTCATAATTTTGTTTAGTAACAAACTTTGCTGTTAACTTAAAACAAAATACAGCTAAATGTAAGAGCATTTAAAAAATGAAAAGAACATGGTCAAGACAAAGCCATACTGTACAATATATCTTAAAATACAGCAGTTGTACAGTGGCATGACTAATTATAAATTCTAAATGGAACCCATTCAAATTTTTGTCATGTTGCAATATACAGGAAGATATTTGCTTAGACAAAGTTTACAATGTAACAAAAAGCTACATTAATCTGCTGGAATTTACTTTAAGGTAACAAAGGAGTCTAAATAGTCTACAGCATAGATGTTGCTACTAAAACAGCTTTGATGAACTACCCTGGCTGCTCTGTGTTGGTGATCATCAGTCAAGTTGATGTGACTTTGGAGGACTGGCTCATTAGCTGATGCTGAATTACAGTATGAAAGTTTCCATATACAATATACCATTTGTTTTATATATGTATGCCTGACCAGCATGACAGAAAACTCTGGTAACTGGGAAGAAGCAATGAATATTGTGTAATTTATTAAATGAACTACCCCTTCCTTAAAGAGAAAGAAACAAAAACCCAGCAATCTTAGAATCATAAAACTCTTGAGAACAGTGCTTGTTTTATCGAAATAGCATGTTTCTGAATTGGATGAATATAAAAAATCTGGTGGATGATCATTCTTAATTTTCATCTCGATGATGGTAATGACATAACAGTGAGCTTCATATATTGGAACTGATTCACTAGATGTGTTAGTGGTTTCTTTCCCCACAACTTCCTCTCACGCATATGGCATTTGCTTTGTCAAGTTACAGGGGCGGCTCTAGGTATTTTGCTGCCCCAAGCACTGTAGGCAGGCTGCCTTCGGCGGCTTGCCTGCGGGAGGTCCGCCGAAGCCGTGGGACCAGCAGACCCTCCACAGGCATGCCGCCGAAGGCAACCTGCCTACCGCCCTCGTGGCGACTGGCAGAGCGCCCACCATGGCTTGCTGCCCCAAGAACGCGCTTGGCGTGCCGGTGCCTGGAGCCATCCCTGTCAAGTTAACAAGTCAATCTGCTGTGCATGGACCACCAAACCTAAGGGAAATTAATTGTGCAAACAAACATTTTGGGGTCAGGTTTGTGGTTGTTCTGATGATGTTTATACTTAATCTTTTTTCCTCTGAAGAATAAAATATTGCAATAGAAAAGAATGTATTTGGTGCAAATCCTGCCTTCCTCTTTGTAAACATGGAGGGTTCTCTTCAAGCAGAACCAGTGCACTGAGCAAGAGATGAAGAGCCAAGGGCTTGGCCACCGCTACAGCCCCGGGCCCTGGCAGCAGGGCTCTGGGGATGATTGAAAGGGCCTGGGGTGCTAGCGGCAGCCGGATCCCTGGGCCCTTTAACTCACCATCTGGGCCCTTTAAATCACTGTCCAGCCCCTGGCTGCCACTGCTACCCCAGGGCTCTGGCAGTGCGGCTTGGGTGGCAGTTTAAAGGGCTTAGGGCTTCCACTGCTGCTACCCTCTGGGGCCCTTTAAATTGCCACCTGAGCCCCACAGCTGGAGCCATGGGGTAGCAGCAGTAGAGCTCTGGTGGTGATTTAAGGGCCAGGGGCTCCCGGCTGCCACTATTGCAGCAGAGCCTTGGGACCTTTAAAGCTCCGCCAGAGGCTGGGGCCCCCTCTGATGGTGATTTAAAGTGCCTGGGGCTCCACTGTGGTAGTAGCAACTGGAGCCCCAGGACCTTTAAATCACCCTGGGGCTACTAGCTGCTTCTGCAGCTGGTAGCTCTAGGGATGCTTTAAAGGGCCCAAGGCTCACAGCTGCTGCTATCATAGCCCCAGCCCTGGCCCCTTTAAATCCTGATTTAAAGCACCCAGGTATTTAAAGTCCCCACCTCTTCTGGTAGAGGCCCCGTCTCCTCCTAACGACTCCGGAGTACCAGTAAGTTCTTTAAGTTACTTTCACCCCTGCCTGTATACCACCGCCCAGTGTGATTGGGATTGTTGTATAGTTTACTGATTGTTCTCACCCTCTGTCTCCAAGTGGGGTAGTGGCCACCTAAGTAGCACTGATGACTTCAAGCCTGAAGTTGGAGAGATGGCATGGCCTGAAAAAAAAAGTTCATCCCAGCATACTACACATCTACAGTTACAGAAAACTACATTTGCTAGTGATTTAGATGAAGAGTTTGCAAACCTTTTGGTATACCCTACCATCACAGACTACACTATCTTGTTAGATGTCCCACCCCACCCCCAATCCCTTTGGAAATACCATTCCTGTGGCAACTACAACAAGTACTAACTCAAAAAGGATCATTAGAGAAGTATATATGGAATTATAGCTGTGTTTAATGCATTAATTTGACACTTGTACCCTAATCAGAGCAGCAGCTTTTTTTTAAAGTCAAAGTCCATTCAGTTTCTCTGACTCAGTGCACTGGTTTCTGTTACAGTCTGAACAAGCTCATTTTACTCCTTTCCCTATTAAGGAAAGGAGAAGAGAAGTCGTTAGGAATGCATTTCTTGGATTAAACCAATTTGGACTCTGGAAAGCACAAGATTTTACTCTGGTCAATCCAAGATGCCTTCTGCTAATTTCAATAGGTAAAGTCAATAGGAAGAAACTGTTGGCAATGCCCATCTTTGAGGCTGCAGCTCCTCTTCCTTACTCTGCTGCCATTTTCTGTGCAGCAGAGGTGGTTGTAACTATCATTCATGAGACTCTTGGGAATATATTTGGGCAGTGCACTTGGCATGTCATATTACTATCCTCATATTTGTAGCTAACAAATTGTACTTTAGGTGCCTATTCTGAATCCACAGTATATCAACACAGAGGTTGTTAGCTGATGTTTTCATCTGGGAGCATAATAGAGTTTTATGCTCTGCCTTTCTTGAAATGAGTATTGCCAGGGACCTGATCAGCACGCACCAGTTCCTCTTAAAGCATTGGTGTGCATCAGAAAAATCTGAAAGGATACTGAGAGAGAAAAATTATATAATAAATGCATTTCGGGCTTAACAGGTTCACACATGTATGATGGAAATGGAGCTGACAGGAAGGATTTTTTTTTTTTTTTGAGATGTAGAGGAGAAACCAATGGGTTTTAGTAATGGAGGCTGACATTTGTAAAGGCACCTAAAGGAGTTAGGGTGCATTTCCCTTAGGAATCCCAGCTAGAGTCAATTTGGGGATTGAGTGAGAGAAAGAAATGAAAAAAAAATGTTCTGATGTGAGCCTGGGAGGGACAAGGAGGATGGTGGAACAATCCCCAGTAATGGAGAAGGAAGAAGTTGAGTTTGAATAGATGGAGGGACACTTGCCAATAGGTTGCAATGTATGCCACTGTGAGGTAGACCAGTGCTATATTTTGACTGAAGGGAAGGAGTAAATGAGAGAAAGCATGATTCTCATGGGAGTAATTAGCAAGTATAGTCAAGATAAGCTTGTGGCAGCGACGCTTCACTGGTGGTATATTTTGAGCACCACCTTTAGAAAAGTCTGCTCCCTCTGCAGTGATATGTAGGCAGGGAGAATTCATCCAGCTAGCTACACCTTTTTTCTCTCACTTTCCTGTTATACCCGCTTTCCTCTGTCACTGCAGAAGCTTAATACAACTGACATTTCCCATCTCGCCCGCTGTTTTTTTTATGGCCTGTGAACACAATATTTTAATCTTGTTCTCATAAAGAGCATGTTTTTGTAGTTGCTTGTTTCAGAAAAATCATGGGGGCTGGGAGGGATTTCCAAACTTTTGAGTGCTGCATAGAGTCAGAACATGTCTGTTACATAAATGCCTTTCTATTTTATGCTTTTTCTTCCATGCAATAGCAAGGTACATTAATCACACAAAATATAATGTCACTATGGCCGTTAAAGGAAATGTGTTCTATGCTGTCTCCTTGAAATGTCTCAGAACATTGACTTCATCAGAGTTACACCAAACCAGGGTGAATTTGGCTCACTTTTTTTTTTAATATTATGTAGATAAAAAGCTTTGATTTTTTGGGGGGAGGGTCTGATTTCCAAAGGATTAATCTTAAAGTATATCTCCTGCAAACCTTTGAAAAGACCCAAGACCCCTGTGGTTTTGGACAAATCTATATTTCCATATCTAAATCACAAAATTATTCTATTTTTGGCCATACTTACATGCAAAAGTTTTAATAATAATAATAATAATAATGGAATCAACTTGATGTTCCATAGGATGTTGAATGATCTATTTAGAATTTATTAATCAGATATGTTTGTTGACTTCTCAGCAATAAAGTATCAGGAAAATATAATATGTACATTAATATGCCAGAACGATAAAGTAACAAAACACTTGCAACTTTCTATAGCTTCCATAGAAAGCCAATCTTTAGAAGAGAACAACAAAACAAGAAGGATTTAAAAATAAGATTTATATCAGAGAGAGAATATGCTGCATTGGAGTGCACAGACTGGTAGATAAATTAAAAGTTGAGGGAACTGTTTCCCCACAACTAATGCCTTCTTTATTGTGCAATCTTTTTTCTTTTAAATAGAATATTATGGACACCTTATCACAAACTTCCTAAGTAGATAAACACTCATCTCCTTTATTTAGGAAGCATAATAATGATTCAATTGTGGCCCCCCCCAAAAAAAAATTATTATATGCTTTCTGAGTTCAAAAACAATCTGGCATGCTTCCCAAAATATCAAAAATAAAATGGTAAACTGCACTGTGCAAAATGTGAGTCTGTAGCTAAGTAGAGTTTTTTTGTGCTTATAAATCCTCATCTCCTTCACGTATATTGTGAGCTCTGTGCATTACAGCAACAAATCAGATTTACATTCATCAACAATACTGTTTTGTTAGAGTACCCTCAACAAGTCCCCGAGCTCATAATGGCGAACTGATCTGGCCTTGTATGTTTCATCTGTAGAATCCTTTAAAAACTGCATCTTTCCTTTTCTCTAAGTTTAGCGATACATATTTTAAATAAAAATGACTCCATTTAATTTAAAGAAGTTACTCTGCATGTTCTGAACTGTTTTGCTTAGCTAAACTTAATAGCTTTGCCTTAAAACTATTACCTTCTTGGCTCCCTGTGCGTCTTGTTTGTCTTTAGCTAGCTAAATCACTTATGCATGTCTTAATCTTTGACATAATCTATGAAGATACCATTTCCCCAGGTATAACATTTATCTTCATTTCTAAAAGATTCCTAAATTTCCCATTAGCTTGGCTTTTCAAAATTTGCCCATTTAACTATTTTATCTTTCTGCACATTTCTCTGACCTCAATTTAAATAAAAATATAAGTACATAATTCCTATTACATATTCAGTGACCCCCCCCACTATAAATGTGTTTGCTAAGTTTCTGTTAAATATGCTCGTTTCTGTTTGTTTTGTCCTAGCACTGCCTGCAAGTATATGCATTTGAAAAGTTCTAGAAAACAAACTCAAACCAAATTCTGCCTCTTCTCTCCTGTGATCAAAAGTGGAGGAAAAAATCTGGGGCCTAATCTTACAGTCATTGTGAGAACAAAATTATTTGAGAAGTATGCTCTACTTAGAATGATTGACTGGTTAATATTGTGGGAAGTTCAAACATAGTGGGCCATATTTTATTTCCATTGTAGTAGTAAAGGTTTTGCCATTGATTTCAATAGCAGCAGGATCGGATCCATAATTTTGTTTATTATAAAATAAGACTTGATTGGCCTTTCACCCCCAGCTCAAATTTGGACCTTTTAAAATAAATAGTGTATACATATTGAGGTTTGAAAAGCTATTAACCTCTTTTGGCTGAGATCTGAAGTACCAAGTTACTGAAAGAAAATTATCTTGGGAATTTGTGCCAGTAGCAGGGAACACACAAATCTCATGAGAGAATCTCTTCTGACAACCTGTCTTGTATTGCAAAGATGCTCGGAAACATCTGAATACCCGTATTATCAATGAACTATTCACCCTTATATTTTTATACCTCAAAAATATAAATTAATCCTTGTCAGATCCATCTCTCTCTTTGTCTCTCTCTGTGTATACACACATTGTGACAAAACAGGATTTCTATTCACTTCAAAAATTGTATTTGAGGTCTTGTGGATAAGGGCTGGGATCCCCAGCTGATCTGTTTCCATGACATATGATGGCCAGCAGGGGCGGCTCTACGTATTTTGCCGCCCCAAGCATGGCAGGCAGGCTGCCTTCGGTGGCTTGCCTGCGGCAGGTCCCCGGTCCCATGGATTTAGTGGCACACCTGTGGGAGGTCCGCCGAAGCTGTGAGACCAGCGGACCCTCCGCAGGCATGCTGCCGAAGGCAACCTGCCTGCCGCCCTCGCGGCAACCGGCTGAGTGCCCCCCGTGGCTTGCCGCCCCAGGCACGCGCTTGGTGTGCTGGTGCCTGGAGCTGCCCCTGATAGCCAGGCACTTCTATAGCACACCACAGCAGTTCAGAAAATGGGGAGGCTGTAGTGTATCACGAGAGAGGCAGTTCAGTCAAGGGACCTGATCTCCAGAAGAAAATGAGGGCATGAAGGACCCAAATAGTAACTTCCATGAAGCCCTGGGGAAGCATCTCTGAATTCAGAGAAGTTTGAATTTTTTCAGTTTTAGATTTTTTTTGAAAAGTTGAAATTTTCAAGGGAGCAGTGTGAGGTGCAGGGTGGGGTGGTCCAAACAGTGTTAGTTTGATCATCAGAGAAAGAGTTTAAGCAGAGAGTCAAAGGTGATGAAATAGCAGCTGGAATTGTGGGTGTGCAGTTGAATTAATTTGGAAGTGTCGAGTTACTTAACTAGGCAAATGACAGAACTGAAGAGGAGGAGAGAATGAATTTGTAATAGAAGATGTCCACTTACTTATGGGATGCTCTGTAGAGCAGGAGTAGGAATGGACAAAGCAGCTTTGGGCATGAGCCAGGGTACGACAGAGTTTGCCTTTGGAGAGAGCGGCAAAAGAGTCAAGAGTGGAGGAGAATGAAGCATCGAGAGTCAACGACCATATTCATGGAAGAAAGAGGAGGGGGCAAGGAGGAGAGGACTGAGTGCCGACAAGAGTTTATTAATACTGACTGATAGACTGGAAGTCATGGAAAAGCCAAATGCTAGGGTCTGGGGGGCAGGCTGATGGGCAACCCTGAAAAAGACTAGATGATGACTGGAGAGAGAGAACTCTGCAACAGGAGAGAGAGAGCAATGCTTGGTGTCGACCAAGTCAAGTGAATGACCCTTTTGGTGTATGGGAGAGTTGAACCAGAGCTGCAGTTTCAAATGAAGAGGTGAGGGTGTGGAAATGTGCAGCTGATGGGAAGGGTGGATCATCAACATGGAAGCTGAAGTCACCAAAGATGAGTGTGGGAGACTGAAGAGAGGAGGAGAGAAAATCAGGAGCTGAAATTAGAAAGGAAAGCTTAAGTGGACGGGGGGAGGGTGGAAGGTAGATGACAGCAACATGAACAAGGAGAGGAGAGAATAGATGATCCTCTCCCAGGGAGATGTGTTGCAGAAGGCTAATGTGAGAAATACACTGAGAATGTAGGAGCAAGTTACAGGTAGGACTGAAAGCTCATTCACGTATGTTAAATTCAACTACTACAAGTAATGGAAATACTAATGTATTACTGCGTATTCACGGGATCTTAGCACTTTCTTATAAGCAGTTGGTTAAGACATAAATATTGTGTTGTAGAAATATTTATGAAGAAAATTAGTTATAATGAATGTAGTTAGGATGAAATGGGAGTACAATTGTGAGCAGAATAAAAACTATCAAAAGCAATGCAAAATAATGCTCTAATACTTTTACTGAAATATAAAAATGACAAATGTCCTGTGTGACTATTATAGTCTTACAATTACATCTGTTTGAATGTAAAGATTTTGATCTAGAGGGGGATAGATGATTCCAAAGCATGGATAGAATAACAAAATTGTGTTGGTGGTTAAGGTCATTTAGACACTAAATTATACTAGTCGCTCTTTATGTCTCCTATGTATTAGTTCAATTTGTCAACAATTCTTGTTACAAATTGTTTGTAACAGCAAATTCACCAAAAATTAAGACTTGCTTCAAATTTCATCTTGCACAGTTCAGGACTGATTGTTTCTAAATTATTAGACGTACATACAGGGATTGTGAAGCAATTTGTGTGGCATTAAAATCTTTCAGAGAAGAATTAAATGACTTGACCTGTCCAGCTATCTGTGGGTAATTAAGATCAAGACATACATCTATGTAGTTAAAGGGGTTAACTCCTTTCCAGAACAAGCTAAATTTTTACACAATTCTAACTCTCTTATCTCCCTCTCACCCCTATCCCTGCTGCCCCCCCCGCAAAAAAAAATGTAAAAATCCAAAATGTTGCAAATGTGGTCTCCTGCCAGAACAGTATGAGTTTTGAATGTTTTTGAAATTTTCCAAGTAATTAAACAAGTTTATTTTGAGACATATTGTTCTATTTGCAATTTATCAGCACCTATGAACAATCAAGCCCCAAGTGTCTTAAGTTGAGCACTTAGTAAGTGAACACTTTTTAAAATTGAGTCTTAACCTTGTGTTTAATTGTTGAGACAAGTCTTGCAGAACCCCTTTTATGGAGGTGTCCACTGAAATTTATTTCTTAACTCTGAGCATCCATAACTTTAAATTATACATTTAAGCCTTGCAAATTAACACCAGTTTAACTAATGGGGTTTCAATGTGGACATGGTAACAGTGAGACACAGATATTATAATATGATTAAATGCACAAAACACAACTTAATTTGAACTAATACTAAATGGAGAACAAAACCCATACTACCTGGTGAGGTTGTTCTACTGAGATTGCAAATGGCACCAAGAGTCCCTGACATACTGTAGACCTGAAGAGGAATGTGAGGGCTATTCCTCCTGCACCCTCAGGCCTGCCAAAGGACCCTGAGTGGAAGCCAGGGAATTTACCTCCTTCCTTCTTCCATGCCAGAGGTATGAGGGATAAAATGAGGGGAGTCACAAGCTATGTGAAACAGAGGCACACCTCCTCACCATGTATTGCTTTGCCCAGAACCCATGTCGAGGCAACCCAGTGACTTATGGGGACCTCAACTGGGCATTTTCTAACATAGAAAACATATCAATTGCATTGGAACCTGCTGAAGTTTTAACTTAAATCCCAAGACCAGACCTCCTGGATAAAAGGTGGGGGAAAAGGTGGGGGGAAAACATGGAAAAAAATCCCTTCCAGACCCTAAAATCAGCAATCAATCTAGCTCCCAGCATCACCAGAGATCCAGCAACTAGACTGAGAGTGAGACTAATTCAGGGAGTCAAAACCTTATTATTTATCCTTAAAGCCCTTACTGGATGATTTGAAAAGCTATATTGTAGAGAGGGAGAGCTTTTTTCTATCATGTGCCTTTCAAAGTTTGGGGTTTTATTTCAGAATCTTATTTGAATTTTAAGCCTGTCCTCCAAAATACTTCCAACCCTTCTCGTCCTGCTGTCATCCATAAATGTTCTAAACATATTTTCCAAACTGTTATTCAACTCACTAATGAAAATGAATAGTACCAGAGCAAGGACAGATCCCTGCAGGATCCCACTAGCTATGTCAGCTCAGTGAACCATTAACTACTCTGAGTACAGTCTTTCAACTAGTTATGCACCACTTTATAGTAATTTCATTTAGATCCCATTTCTTTAGTTTGTTTGAATGTCACACATACAAAATCAGAAATGATTGCCTAGGAAGGAGTACTGCAGAAAGGGATCTGGCATTCACAGTGGATCACAAGCTAAGTACATGTCAACAGTGTAACACAGTTGCAAAAAAAGCGAACATCATTCTGGAACTACAACAACTACTTGTGTGCTGTAAGCAACACACAAGTAGTAATTCTTCTGTTCTACTCAGCACTGATAAGGCCTCAGGTGGAGTATTTTGTCCAGTTCTGGATGCCACACTTGGAGAAAGTCCAGAGGAAAGCAACAAAAATGATTTAAGGTCTAGAAAACATGAGGGAAGATTGAAAAAAATAAATGTGTTTAATCTACAGAGGAGAAGACTGAGGGGGGACAGAGTCTTCAAGTGTGTAAAAGGTTGTTATCACCATCATTTTTATAAATAGTTCCCCTTCACCACTGAAGATAGGACAAGAAGCAATGGGGTTAAATTTCAGCAAGGGAAGTTTAAGTTGGACATTAGGAAAAACTTCCTGTCAAGGAACAAAGCACTGGAACAAATTGCCTAGGGAGATTATGGAATCTCTGTCACTGGAGGTTTTTAAGAACAGGTTAGACAAACACCTGTCAGGAATGCTCTAGTTACTACTTACTCTTGCCTTGAGTGCAGGATATTGGATTAGATGATTTACTGAGGTCCCTTCCAATCCTACATTTCTATGATTCTATGTCCCACGGGACTGTGTCAAAGTCTTACTAAAATACATCCTATTGCTTCTCCCCTATTCACTAGGCCAGTAACCTTCTCAAAGAAGAAATGTGAGTAGTTTGGCATGATTTGTCCTTGATAAATTCATCTCAGTTAATACTTATTACTCTGTTGTTCTGTATGAAGGGTATACAATATAGGATTGTTCTCAAAATTTTCAGAATAGAGAGGCAAAGGAAATGCAATTGGAAATGTTTGGAAGGATATTTACTGACTTCACATTTGAGAAGTTTATTCATAGGGATAATTTGACTATTTTTAAATTTGTCCCAATTTAAATTGAAGGTGATTAGTTCCTTCTCTCTAAGGGCTCTGGAGTTCATGCTTTTGGTTTGCCATGTGACAGAGACCCACATCCATTATTATAGTAAGCTCTCTCTGTTGATATTTTTAGTCCATATAAATGACTGAGGAATTGAAAGAAACCTTGCTAACTAGTGCCATGCACATAGCAGGGAGGGATGGAAAATGGTTTGTCATGGTAGAATGATTTATAAATCCCATAACTTCATACAACAATGCACAGAATTGTAGGAATAAAATACAAATGTTTTCATATAGTACATTAATCCTGTTTTGTTATTCATGAAGCAGAATGTGAAGCAACAGACTAATGTGGTACATAAGTAAAAAGAAAAAGGCAAAAAAAAATCTAAAACAAAGAAAGCTGCGTAATTTGAAATGTAACCTTACTGTCCTGTTTTCACCTCCAAAAACATTAATTCATTATCGAATTATTATAGTGTTTCATATTCACACTGTTTATTGTTCTGAGAATTGTTTAACTGATCTCCTTTCAAATGAAAAAAATCTTATTAAATGGTTTCTGAAGAACTTAGTTCCTTGTTCAAACAGGCCTTTATCCTATGTGTATGCCCAAGATATTGCTTTGGTTTTTTGTTTAAATCAGGGAAGGTTTCTTTGGAATATTTTTAGCATTGGTATTTTAGCCTTCCTGTGTTTAGTGAAATATTGTTTAGAAGATACAATATATAGCAAAGGGAGCTTTTCTCAGGTTGCCAAGCACCCTATCATAATTAACTCTGTTTTTCTTCAGAATTTTAAGTAAACAGATGGTAATGTTGTAACATTGTATTGAGAAACAAAGTATCAGTGGACCTAATTCCCCCACCGCCTTACACCTCATACCATCATTTGCACCTGGGCAAAATGGGTAGAATGTTGCCACTAATATAAATATGGTGCATTTTGTTTTGGTAGCATTTTACACACCCATTTTGCACTGGTGCAAATGGCTACACAAAATGTAAAGAGAATGTGGCCGTGTAACTGGGCAGTCGACTCACTCCTGCGGCGCCTCCTACTGCTTGTCCTCGGGAATTAGCTCAGTCCAGTGTCCAGAGCGCCCTCTGCAGGCCAGTGATCCGCCTTCCAGCTACTGGCCTGTCATAAACAGATAGCTAAGGGTTAATGTTCTTTTACCTGTAAAGGGTTAACACAGGGAACCAAACACCTGACCAGAGGACCAATCAGGAAACAAGACTTTTTCAAATCTGGGTGGAGGGAAGTTTTGGGTGTGAGTTCTTTGTTCTTTGTCTTGGTTCGGTGACCCTCTCGGCTCTGAGAGTGATTTTTCTATCTCCAGGCTTTCTAAGCTTCTGTTTCCAAGTTGTAAGTACAAGGATAGTAAGACAATAGATTTATATTGGGTTTTTTATATTTACATGTGTGTAGTTGCTGGAATGTGTTAAATTGTATTCTTTTTGGATAAGGCTGTTTATTCCTTTTTTTTCTTTAAGCAATTGACCCTGTATATTGTCACCTTAATACAGAGACCAATTTATGTCCTTTTTCTTTCTTTTTATATAAAGCTTTCTTTTTAAGACCTGTTTGAGTGTTTTTCACTGGTTAAGGCTAAGAAACGAAGGGAGGGGGAAAATCTCTTTGTGTTAGATTTACTAAGCCTGACTTTGCATACCCTCTGGGTGAGGGGGGAGAGAGGTTAGATCTCTCGGTACTTGTGTTTCAAGGACTTGAAGCAGGGAGGGTGGAATCCCTTTGTTTAGATTCTCGGAGCTTGATTCTGTATATCTCTCCAGGAACCCAGGGAGGGAACACCTGGAGGGGAAGAGGGAGAAGGGAAGTGGGTTATTTCCCTTTGTGGTGAGACTCAAGGAATCTGAGTCTTGGGGTCCCCTGGAAAGGTTTGGGGGGACCAGAGGGTATCAGGCCCTAAAATTCCTGATTGGTGGCAGCGCTATCAGATCTAAGCTGGTAATTAAGCTTAGGGGAATTCATGCTAGTACCCATATTTTGGACGCTAAGGTCCAGATTTGGGAATTATACTTGACATGGCCCTGTGTCCCTCCCTGGACCCTGGTGCCCTTTTACATAGGGTGGTGCCCCCTGGCAGTGACCCCTTGTTCTCAGGGTCTCCCCTCGCTAGGGAACCCCCGCCCTCTATTCCCACCTTGCCTCAGTGCATGGCTACTGCCAGTCATTGTCTAGCCCCATGCCCTAGGGCAGACTGCAGTATCAGCCAACTCATCACTGACAAGGAGGGTTTGGACCTGCTGCCCTGGCCTACTCCTGGATTGCCTCCTGCAACCCCCAGCACCTCTTGGCCTAAAGCTAGGTTGCAGCCTGGGCTCCAGGCAGGAGCTCCCCAGGTCTTCTGCCTTCCCCAGCCCTGCTCCACTGAGACACCCAGTCTCCAGCTCCCCGCAGCCAGGTCCATCTCCTTCTGCAGAGAGAGTGTGTTTGTGTGTGTGCGTGCACGCTCCTGGCTTCTCTGCCTTATATAAGAGCCTGTTGCTCAGTTTGGGGCTGCTGCCACTTCCCCCAATCAGCACAGCCTAAAAAGCTGCTTTCTCCAGCCCCAGCCTTTATCCAGGGCTGTTTTAACCCTTTCAGGGCCGGAGCAGTGGTCCACCCTGCTACAGGCCGGTTTCTCTAATTTGGGTTTGGTTGATGACCCAGAAAAGTCTCTGGCACCTAAACGCATGGAAGTTGTATGAATGGGATTGATTTTTCCCCCCTTTTTTTCATTATGTTTGACATTTTTAAGGCAGAACTCTTTTTCACAACTGTGGCCTTGACAGATGAAAAACTGAAATTATAAGATGATATTGGTAGCTTGTTTTGCAGCTAAACTTTAGCTTGGTTATGATGGCAGCTTACTGTGGTAGTAAAATGAAACCTGTGATCAGTTCACCTAGAGATATTAGGCAAATGGAGATTGACTGGATGAGCTAATAGGTTCTTTCCATTTCGAACTCCCACAAACTATAGAACATTGAACACAAACAATCCATGCTTCGCACACCCACTTTCAACATACACATTTTTTCTTTAATGAACTAATTCCAATGGAAAATCGTACCCGATATCTGGAAATAAGAACTCCTTTCAGCCGTATGCAGGACACAACCTATAGTGTTTTACAATCACTGTTGTACTGTAACATTTGCTTTATTGTTAAATTCAGACCCTGCTCCTGACACTTGTGTGGCGATCCAGACTGGATAATGCACAGTGCTAACACAATGGAATAGCATACTTTTTCAGTAGCATACATTTTAATTTTTTCCTATAGTTGCCAGGGCAACAGCTGCCTGTAGAAATATTTCTAGAGGATAGGCACAAGGTCTTGGCAATACAGGAAAAGCTTAAACTCATTTGCCCCTGTTGGTGTTAGATAAAATGAAATAACCTCACTCCCATGTTCTGTAATGTGGAACAATTTACACATTTTACCCAAAATATAACAGTGTAATAAAGACTTGATGTCCTAAGATATTGTGCCAGAACCTTAGCTGATGTAAATTGGCATAGTGCTATTGAAGCAAACCCAATTTACACCAACTGAAGCTCCTTCTCTCACAGAGAATATAAATCAGGAGGAATTCCATAGAAATCAAATTAGTCACATTGGTGCAAAACTAGGTTTGAGAAAGGAGAATCAGGCCCTTTGTCTGGAATAAAAGAAGAAATGGGAGACCCTAGAGAAAACCATTAAAATAGAGAACTCTGGAATCATTGGAACAAAGCATATGTCAGCACATTAGTGGGTATTAAATTGACTAGCTGCTAAGGGGTCAATACCAGTATCTACAAATTCAGGACACACACATCCCACTTCCAGAGCTGTTCTTCCAATATTTCAACAAAGTCTTCTCAAAAATATTTCCGTCAACCTGTGTGATGTGTGGAGAAGTGTCAGAGAGGATTGGCTCAGAGGAGAAGAGAAGGAGAAATTGGGGAATCTACTTATTTGTTAAACCATTTAAAAAAAAACATCTAGAGCAGGTTAAAAATTACCTTTTCTCATTTTTATCAACATTTCCCACAGGTTACTTTTTTCTTCAACAACAAAAAACAATTTTTAAAACACCATGTTTAGTTTAAAAATCATTAAAAATATTCAGGTTTTGAAAATCAAACTCTTTCCAAAATATTTTGGTTTTTATTTTTTGACAAATAGAAGACTTCATGAACAATTCTTTTTTTCCACGGAAATTTTCATTTTTATGAAAAGGCATTTTTTATTGAAACTTTGTCCAGCTATTAACCTCCCTCCCACAACTTTCTCATTATTAGCATCAAGAAAGAGAGCAACACTCTAGAGAAAACAAACTTGTATTCAGTGTACTTATCTAGAAATGTTTATATATTACTGTTGAGAGTATTTTTCAGGAGCAATGTAGTGGGGAGATGCTGAAGACCACTTTGGCCCATGATAATCCTCCCACTGGAATTTCTTTTGAAAGCATCTTCTATTTGGTGCATTATGGTCCAGTCTGAAAAGCAAAAATAATTTAAGGGCTAAGAGTAATTTCTGTCAGGTACTTGAATGCTTTGGTTCTCTATCTTTATCGTATTGAATCCTAATGCTTAAAATAGCGATCTTTCTATGGACTATTCTCCTCAATCCTAATTTAACACCATTCCTGTGTTAGCCTGGAATTAGGTGGTAAGATTAAAATATGTTATTGAATGTGAAAGGTGTGTCTGCTTAGTTATATATTGGTGCATGTTATTTCCTCCTTCTGGATTTCTCCATTTTGCTTGTTCCAGGTTTTCCCTGTCACTTTGTATTTTGGTTCAGCCTTCTTGTGTTCATCCCACCTCTGTTTTTGGTGTCCAGATTTGATCAGGGTTGAATTTATGCCAAAGGTACGAAGCAGTTGTGCAGGGACAGAGTTGACCCAGGGATTTTATAATTGTGTGTAAAGTAGCATCTGGAAACTAAAAGTCTACAATATACTACTTCTCGAAGGAGATATCATTGACAGCTGATCCACCTCCATGACAGAAACAGCTCCATGGACCAGAGACTTGATTTATGTAGCTACTGGAAACTTTGTGCTATTTTGTATGGCTCAACAACTCAGACCTTCAGGTATCACCGTTTTGGCATTGGCCCATGGAAATATAACCAGATTGTTTCAGCTGCGCTGATGTGCATAATTGTTTGTGCTGACTCAGTGATCTAGGCCCCAGAGTCAATTCAAATTGGGACAACAAATTGCACTTGTATGTGGAATTTGAGGGATTCCAGTACAGTCTGTTTTAAGATGCAGCCGTGAGGCTTCACATAGAATGAAACACATAATCAGCTTTCAGTAAGCACTTGCCTTCGTTAATCATAAAATGTAGGCAAAGTCAAAGCTTACGAATTTAAATCTTTTATTGTTGTTTCATGTTAATGACTATTGTCTTTTTTTTTTTTTTCCTGTCGTATGTGACTCTCTCAGAAACTATGGTAGCACAGATGGCTAAAATCCCTAGCAGGAAAGTAATCAGCAACTGTGAACATGATGCTTTCAAAATGAATGACAAAGGAAAAAAATATTTAATTGTTCTAGAAATTAAGAGGTAGATTAAACTATAATAGTGCATGTAAACACACACAAAGGAGCAGACTACAGCTTTGTTTTCTGCATCGATCCAATTTAAATTTATGCAACTTCTTGTTGAGTTTAGAGTTTATTGGCAGAACAAAAACAAGTTTGAAACCTGGAGAGTAACTGGCTGAACCTCAGTAACTTATAATATGTGTTTTAAAAGTTTAACAAAAAGTGACTCTATATATGCATTAATTAGCATGGACTAGATGATACAGTGAAGCAGCAAGAAAGTACATATTTCAGTATGGCTCAGAATGATCACATTTTAACTGAAACCTGTGTAACTCCAAGCAAAAAGTTACAGTTGCTCACAAACAGCGCCTTGATAAAGCTGCATGCTGTATTATTTGGAACTAGCTGACACTCCAGATTTAAACTGGCTATACAGTGTTGACCTAGTAATACATTATCTCTAGCACTGAGGGGTTTACACAGAAGCAATGCTTCAGCTGCCATCCTTGTACTTATGAGCAGCTAAACCACTTATGGATAATTACTTTGAATTACAGGACATCTACTGCTAAAGGTAATTTCTGAGTGATCGAGCTAATTATATGACAAAACATATCATATCCAGTCTGTGATCTCACTAACTACAGCCTAAATTAAACACTAAAAGTGAGTCCAAGCCACGAATTTCTGATCTGGATCCAAATGCCTGACAGGTTGGAGATGGATGTTGGACTCATTTTTATTACATTGTTTTGTTTCTAACCCTCAATGAGGTGATGTTCTAGAGCAGTCTCCCCATAGAAGATGAGGGGCAAACAACTTAATTAGTTTTAAAAGTGTGTTGGCAAAATTTGACTGCAATTGTATGATGTGTTTGCTTGTGATGGTAGGGGGAAGGGCTAACAGCCCATTAACTTTCAGTTTGTCTTTTGTTCCTAAAAACTCCAGGATTTCAGCCAGGCACCGGAAGGGGTGAGGAAGAGATCCCCCCATCTCCACTATGTGTTTTATGTGGATTTCCCCCCTAATCTCCTTCCTCTAAAGCATCAGGAATGGTCATGGCTGGAGATGAAAAACACTGCACAGGGAGGGCCAGGGCTCTTAGGTGGTACTGAGCATTCTCTCTCTCAGGCGCTTGACCATCTGGTTCCTGCTCACATGGTCAGTCTAACTCATCACTATATGTGGGGTTGGGAAGGATTGACAGTGACCTTGGATTTTTTTAGTTTTTCTCTGAAGCATATGGGTCACTTGCCTGGATTATCTGTGTATATCTCAATTAATTATTTTCCTGTCATTGTAGGGGCCTTAGGCATTGGTGCACCTGGTTCCCCCCATTCTCTACCTGTTCTATATAATAGGCTGGTCTCCCATGGGCTGTAATACTTGCTCTAATTTTGGTGGTTGGGTTTAGGGGTGTAGGTGCTGGGTGGTGTTGGTGGCCTGTAAAATACAAGTGGGCAGATTAGATGATCTGGTAGTCCCTTATGGCCTTAAACTCTATGAATCCTCTTAAACCTCTTCTCTTTCAGAACATATATTTATGGAGAGACCTCAGCTTCACAGCAGTAGATTATTCATAAAAGTAGAGGCAAAATTACACATCTCAGCACAATGCATATTGTCACTAAAATGAACATTCAGTGAATTTTGGTAGGGCAAAAACATGGAAAATCTGCCCTTTTGCGGTTGTTGGTTTTGTTTTTTTTTTACACATAAGTTAAGAGACTAGAAATAAATATTAATTATGATATACTGTGTATCTTAGTTAATACAACTTTACCTTTGCAGTGCCAAACCAAGCCTAGGGAAAACAAAATGCAGTTGTGGATATAATGGAATGGACTAGATTTGGGATTAGAAACAGGTTGATGGCGGAAAAAAATCAGTAGTCATTTATTCTCTACGTCTAATTTATGAACTGTTCATATTTGCTTCTTTTTCAAATCAGTTTTATTTTTCAGTTGATTTCTACTTGAAATTATCCTCTGTTTAACTTCTGCTTTCCTTCCTACTACTTTAGCTCCTGCTTTTACCCTGAGAATTACAGGTTTCCTTTGGTCTCTGCTCCCCCCACATTCTTACAATACCTTATAGACTTTTCAGTACCTTTTTAACAATTTATCACCTTAGCTCCAACACACTTCTGGCAGTTCCATACTGTAGTCTGGTATATGTTTTAAAGTGTTTCAAGGAGACTTATCTCCACAAAGGCTACATAGTGCTGAAATGATTGATGCTATCAGCAGATCATTATCTCTTCTTAAGCAGCACTTTAACCTCTCTCTGCAATTTGTTTCTACAGCTCTTACTAAGGGTTGGTCTACACTGCCAGGTTTTGTTTTTGTTTTTTTTTTTTGCCAAAGGCAGCTTTTGGCAATGCAACAACAGAGGTGTACACACTGCAAAGCCACTTTTTGTGACCAAACTCCTCAGTTCCAGCGCTTAAAAAAAAACACCTTGACCAGAGTCACAAGGCTTTTTGCACCAAGCTTTTATCGCCGTAGTGCTAGTGTAGACAGCGTGCTTGATTTTAGTGCTGTTATTGGCCTCCAGAAGGTGTCCCAATTTAGTTGGCAATTTCAACTCTGCTGCCTGCCATCAGCTAAACAACCTTCTACCCCTCCCCCTGTAAAGCCCCAGGAATTTTGAAAGGCTGAGGAAGATGTGGAGCCCACAGCGGGGTCACCTGGTGGTGCTTGCAGTCAGGAGCTGTTCTACATTCCGGAGGTGTCTTGCCAGTCTCGGAGTCACCTTCTGGTGAGCCAGAAGGAGAGGAGAGGAGACCCCTGGTAAGTGGTTTTGCGTTGTGAAGTTCTGAAGTGGGTTGAGGGCAGAGAAATGTATAAGGCTGGCTGTGTTTCAGTGTGCTGGGCATTTCTCTGCACAGCTAGGCAGTACGCAGGGCCGGCTTCACAGTTTTCACCGCCCCAAGCAGCGCACCGAATTGCCGCCGCGGACGGCAGGGGCAGTCCATGTGCCCTTAGGGCAGCAGGCGCATTTCCACGGCGGTGACAATTCAGCGGCAGCTTCTATGTTTAGCTCAAGCCACCACAGACAGCTAAACATAGAAGCTGCTGCCGAATTGGCGCAACCACGGAAATGCACCTGCCGCCCTAAAGGTGCATGGACTGCCCCCGCCACCGCCGTGGCAATTCAGCGTGCTGCTTGGGGGCAAAACAACAGGGACTGCCGCCCCTTCCAGATTACCACCCCAAGCACCAGCTTGGAATGCTGGTGCCTGGAGCCGGCCCTGGCAGTACGGCAGAACAGGGAGTCACGAGAATCCCCAGAGAGAGATCTCAGAAACTTTCCTGGAGGTACTCAACAATCCTCTGCTGGAGGTTCCTTGGCAGAGCTGCTTTGTTCCTTCCCCCATTGACAGAGACTTTCCTGCACCACTCGGCAAGTACTTGGGCAGGGACCGAAGCTGCACACAGGGGAGCAGCACTGGAACTGGGGCAGAAGCCATAAGTGTGTAGCAGATGCACCATTGCTTCCTTGCTTACCCTCAGGAGTGAGATATCCTCCATACTGACTCCTGCCTGTGGAAAATGGTGGGAAAGTTTAGAGAGTTGTGCCCCATAAGTGCCCAGTGACTCTTTCACATTTCTTTTTTGCAATGAACAATGACCCTGCTCCTGGGTTCACTCACCAAGCTTGAGGTGTTCTCCTGCATGTATGCCTGCCTACAGTCACCGAGAAAGTGATAGGTATGTTCCCATCTGTGTATTTTAATGTAGCATTTCAACGCTTTGTGTGTAGTTGCCAATAGTGCTTCTGTTTATTGTTAATTATGCCTCTCCAGACATGACCGTGAGAACACCCCCCCCCCACCAGCACAGTGTCTGCGCCAAATAAGAAAATGCCCAAGATGGAGCAAAGAAGATATGTTCTGGGAGGTGCTGCTGCAGTCAGAGGCAGACAAGACTGAATTCAAGAAGTGGAGGGAAAGCAACAAAAGAGGGAAAGCAGGAAAGAAAAGAAAATTGTGCGTACGATAGGGACGCCATGAAGAGGCTGATAAAAATTTTGGCGCATCAAACCGACATGATCCAGTCTCTCAGAATGGTCCAGACTGAGCAGATGCATGCCCATCCTCCCTTTCAGCACATTCAGAACTCTTTCCCGTGTACTTCACAAACTCCCCCTGTGCATTCCTTTCGGTTTACTGGCACTTCGCGCTTTCCTCTACGTTCCACCCCACAGACAGCTTTTCAAATGAAAACTGGACTTATGCTCAGTTCTGAAAGTCAGCCCTCCCGGTACCTTCTGCCCCACCAAGAATCTGTGTGTTTCTGTGTGTGCACTTGGTTTTGTATTGTGGTTTATTTGGCAATAAAAGCAAAGTTCTTTGAATTATAAGCACTTTTTATTTGTTTCCACTTACGTTATGATAGCAGATGGTACCTGCAAATCAGCAGGCACTTTTCTCAGTTCCTTAAATTGAATCCTAGGCTTAACAATCACAACTGCTCTTTAGCACACCAAATTTATTTAACCATTGCAGTCCCAAGCATAGCAACAAACATTACTGGTTTCTTTGAAGTGTTGCCTCAAGTCATCTCTGATTCTTATTGCCTCATGTTGTGCCCCTCTAATAGCCCTGGCATCTGGCTGCTCAATATGCGCAGCCAGGCATTCTGCCTTGGCAGGCCACCCCAAGTAAACTTTTTGCCCTACCCTTCACAAATATTACATACTGTGCAAGTCTTGGCTATGACTGTAGAAATATTTTCCTCATGAAGGTCTAACCTGCCCTGTCGGCATTGCCAGTGTGCGTTTAATCAGCCAAATGTACATTCAACAGTCATTCTGTACCTACTCAGCCTGTTGTTGAACTGCTCCTTACTGCTATCAAGATCTCCTGTGTACGGCTTCATGAGCCTTGCCATTAAGGGGTATACTGGTTTCACAGGCTCACTATGAGAATTTCAACTTCCCCTACAGTGATCTTTTGTCCTGGAAAGAAAGTCCCTGCTTGCAGCTTTCTGTACATTCCCATGTTCCTAAAGATATGGGCACATGGAGATATACCTATCTCATAGAACTGGAAGGGACTCGGAAAGGTCATTGAGTCCAGCCCCCTGCCTTCACTAGCAGGACCAAGTAATGAGTTTGCCCCAGATCCCTAAGTGGCCCCCGTCAAGGATTGATCTCACACCCCTGGGTTTAGTAGGCCAATGCTCAAATCACTGAGCTATCCCTCCTCCCATCATGCACCTTTCTGGACCACTCCGCATTGATGTGAGTGAAATGCCTATGGTGATCCAAAAGCGCCTGCAAAACCATAGAGAAGGACCTCTTCCAATTGTTGTACTCTGTTGCAAGGTGATCCGGTGCCAGAATTGGAATATGTGTGCCATCTATTGCCTCTCCACAGTTGGGAAAACCCATTTCTGCAAAACCATCCACAAGAGTCATGGTTCATCGCAGTAGAATATGATTAAATACCTTGCATACTTCTGTTAACACAGTCGACTTCCCCACTCCAAATTGGTTTGCGACTGACTGGTAGCAGTCTGGAGTTGCCAGCTTCTACATTGCGATCACCACACACTTTTCCACCAAGAAGGCAGCTCTCATTTGAGTGTCCTTGTGCCGCAGGGTTGGGGCAAGCTCAGCACACAGTTCCAGGAAGGTGACTTTCTGCATCTGAAAGTTCTGCAGTTGCTGCTCATCATCCCAGACCTGCATAATGATGTGATCCCATCACTCTGTGCTAGTTTCCTGAGCCCCAAAATGACATTTCACTGTGTTCAGCTGTTCTATGAATGCTAAAAGCAATCTAATCTTGCTGCTTTCCATGACGGACACTACGTCAGGCAACTGAGACTGCCATTGCCTTTGGAACTTCAAGAATAACTCCACTGCTATTTGCAATGTGCTAGTGACAGCTATCAGAGCAGTGGAGATCAGCATGGGATACATTCTTGTAGATAGATATGACGGGGCAAGCAGAAAACAAGGGACATTGAAAAATGCCATGTACTGAAGGTGGATGCATGTGGAATGCTGGGGCAGAAAGCAGTGCATCATGGGACATTGAGCTCAGACCCATGACGTGCTATGATCCCCTGCGCCTTCTCACATCACCTAGCGCAGAAAGGGGAGAGTTGCACTGTGGGATAGCTACTCACCGTGCACTGATCTCACTGCCTATGCAAGTGCCACAAGTGTGAACGCACTATGCCACCAGTGGAAGACAATGAGAACACACAACAGCAACTTTCTTTAATCTTTTTTTTTTTTTTTGCCGAAAGTTTGGTCACTGACAAAAAATTCTCTGACAGTGTAGACATAGTCAAAGAAAGTATCCTTTGCAGAGCTGTTCCAGTCTTATTAAAAACCTTACTTCTTAATCTTTGTTGCATTGTTTTTTGGTATTTTCTGTATTCTGAGCTTATTTTATTCTCTCTGTTCTTGTTTTCTTTCACTTTTATTATGATCGCATTATGGGTCATGCTTCTTTCTCTTAGTAGATTTGGCTTATGGAAACCTTTTTATATGATCAATGAAAGAAAATTTTCATTTTTCTGAAACAAATATTTTAATACACCTTACAATTGGTTTCCATTCCTCCTCGTTAATATATAGCAATAAATGTGTACACTTTTTGTTCTCAGAGTCAGCAACTATCTTGCTCATCTTTCTTCCACATAATTTGTCCCTAGAGAATTCTGCAGATGCTTGTAATTACTAGGTTTCCTTTTCCCATGAACATTTCCATAGCCATGCATGGACACCTTTACAGGTGCAAATATAGATCTAAACAAATTCATGAATGCATGTAATTAAAGATGCAGTTAGCACTAGGTGAGATTTTTCAACTTTTTCAAAATTTGAGGAAATCTTTTGTTGGAAAAAAAATCTTCAAAAAGTTTTCACCATTTTTGACCAGTAAAAGCAGCTCATTATAACTTTGCAAGTAGAGAATTGATCTTCCTGTCCCTGAAATTTACTAGCGTTCTTGATTCTTTTGACTAGCCTCTAAACATTGGAAACTTTTGAGGCAGGGACCCCACTGGTTGCAGAATGTTTAGAACAATGAGGTCCTGGTTAGAGCTGGCTGGAAAAATTCGTAAGATGAGCTAGAGCTACCTTCTGACACCATTATGCATGGTGATACTTTACCCTGTGAGCAGTCCCATTGAAATCAATGAGGCTAGTTGTGAGGATATGCAACTTATATTGCAAACTCTTTGGGGCAGGGAACATCTAATTAGGTATGTATATACTGTTTTGTACAACAGGGCCCTTTATTAGCAGTCTCTATATGCTACCACAATATAGATAAGCAATCATAATAATTCTGAACTAATACGGGATGGAAATCTGACTTCAGATTCAGTAAGTACTATACAAGTATTAGCAAGAGCATTTTTTTCTAAATATTAAACTCTGAATGTTATAATAATATATTATGTCAAAGTAATAAACTCAGTTTTTTCTTTGCTAATTAGTATCACCTTAAAGCAATTCTTTTAATCATATACTCAAACATAATCTAGTGTTTCCAATTATCGTTGACCAGCAGCAGAGTTTAAGGCTTTGTATAATTATGTGGCACAAGTACTTCATACTTTGATAAATAAAATCTAATTTAGTAAAATTTAAAGGCAGGAATTAAGTGTATAACCTTGATTTCCACTTGGGCATTACAGGTTGGTCACAGTTGTGAGTGAAATTCTCCAGATGCTTTTAATGAGGGCTATTAATTCTACAATCTATAATGACATTAATTGTCCAATAAAGGACACAAATATGTCCTTTGAGAGAGAAGTTTCATGGTTTGTTACAGTCTGTGTGAATTCATTTCTGTCACTTAAAGTAAATCTGTTTTTGTAAATGTTAATAGTATACAGTACATATGCAGACACAGCAGATGAAGTGTAACATTCAGAGGAAATTAAATAAGGTTTCAGTTCTCTGTCTGTAAAACTTATTGAATCACTCATTTCCATTTTCTAACCCAATATGCTATGAATTGCTCTCATGGAATTTTACACACCTGTATCTGAGAGCCCAGTATATCGGTGAAAGCAGTTGAAAGTCTACCCCGCCCCCTATTAAATTTTTGAACATGGAATCAATGTAAAAAATGTGTATTGACGGATTCATTGGCCTGTTGAATCAGCCTATTGAGTCAGGAAACAATGTCTCCATTGGTCTCTCCTCATGAAAGAGTGTTTCTTTTTGGAGCACAAATGGGCAAGGAAGGGTCCTTTTGACTGTTGAGCTGCATCAAAGGCATGGGTGGCAAGTTTGTAGAAATTTTGGTGGTGCCCAGAACCCGCCCCCCAACTCCACCCCCCCAAACTCCACCCCCACCTGCCTAAGGCTCTCGGAGGAGGCTTCGGGGAGGAGGTCTGGGGTGCAGACCTGGGCTGGGGATTAGGGTGCAAGAGGAATGCAGGGTGCAGGCTTTGGGATGAAGTTTGGGTGCTGGGTGCAGACTCCAGGCTGGGGCAGGGGGTGGGTGTGCAGAAGAGGATGAGGGGTGCAGGCTTTGGGACGGAGTTTGGGTGCAGGCTCTGGGCTGGGAGTGGGGGCATAGGAAGGGATGAGAGGTGCAGGCTCTGGGAGGGAGTTTGGGGATGGGAAGGGGTGTGTGGGAAGGGGGAGAGGGTACACCCTCTGGGAGGGAGTTTGGAGATAGGAGGGAGTGCAGGGCTGAGGGCTGTGGGGCTGAGGATGAGGGATTCATGATGCAGGAGGGGGCTCAGGGCTGGGGCAGAGGATTAGGGTGCGAGGTGATGAGGGTTCTGGCTGGGGCTGGGGAATGAGGGGTTCATGGGCTAGGGCAGAAGGTTGGGGTGTGAGGTGAGGGCTGTGGGGCTGAGGATAAGGGGTTCATGCTGCAGGGGGGCTCAGGGCTGGGGCTGAGGATTAGGGTGCAGGGGGATGAGGGCTCTGTCGGGCTGAGGATTAGGGTGCAGGGGGATGAGAGCTCTGTCTGGGGATGAGGATTAGGGTGCGGAGGGATGAGGACTGTGGCTGGGGCAGAGGATCAGGGTGCGGGGAGATGAGGGCTCTGGCTGAGGATGAGGATTAGGGTGCAGGGGGATGAGGGGTTCATGATGCGGGGGCGTTCAGGGCTGGGGCTGAGGATTAGGGTGTGGGGGAATGAGGGCTCTGGCTAGGGATGAGGGTTTGGGGCATTGGAGAGGCTCAGGGCTAGGGCAGGGTACGAGCAGCCTGCCTTGCCATTAGTCAGTGGCAGGCGCTAGGATCCTGGGGCAGCAGACAGCAGTTCTTCCGGGAATCATGCTACTCCCGCAGCAGGAGCAGGCAGGGGAGAGGCACGCACTGCTTTTTGCTGGGCAGGGACACGGTGCGGCGGGGGGGGGACACGCAGGGAGATGGGTGGCAGGCGGGGGCTGGGACCTGCTCCAGGGCAGGGACGCGGCGGAGGGGGGAGACCCGCGGCGGCCGGGGCCCGATCCAGGCAGGGCCAGGGGAGAGACCCAGCTCCAAATATTGCTGGAGCAGGGTCCCCAGCCCTGAATATTCCTGGAGTCCGAGCACCGCAAATGTATATAACCCGCCGCCTATGATCAAAGGTGCTTCTTAAAGCCCTCATTTAGACAGTTTCCACTAGCTATGTGGCTGGTCTGAAGTTCTCAAATCTCTTTGAAGCCAATGTAGTTACACCAATGATGAATTTTGTCTATCAAATTCAGATACCACAAGAAAATATATTCTAGAAGAATAGATACACCTCTACCCCGCTATAACGCGGTCGTGGGAAGACAAAAATCCCTACCGCATTATAGCTGAAACCCCATTATATCGGAGTAGGGGCGGCAGGACTCCGGCAGTGATTTAAAGAGCCCCAGACCCTTTAAATCGCCGGCAAGCCCTGCTGCCACAGCCCCGGGGTAGTGGCGGCAGGGCTCCAGCAGTGATTTAAAGAGTTCCGGACTCCAGCTGCTGCAGGGAGCCCGGGTCCTTTAAATCGCCAGCAAGCCCAGCTGCTGCAGCCCCGGGGTAGCAGTGGCAAGGCTCCAGCGGGATTTAAAGGGCCTGGGGCTCCCTGCAGCCGCCGGAGCCCCAGACTCTTTAAAGTGCTGCCGGAGCCCCGCTGCTACTCCGCTATATGCGAATCCATGTTATATCGGGTTGCGTTATAGTGGGTAGAGGTGTACCTGTGGCTATGCTGGAATGAGTCATCTGAAAGATAGCAAAGTATTTTGCTGTTCGTCAAATCTTGATTTTTTTAATAGATCATTTTGCAGATATTCCAACTTCTTATTTACCAAAAGATGCTATTTGAATAAGCTGCTTTGGGTAGATTAAAGTAGCCTGGTGCTCCATAATGGAAATTCCAGTCACTGAGCTAGTCAAGTTGGTCCCTTAACTTCTGAGAGTAGCGTTTTTGTTAGGAAGCTGGATTGATTCTTTCAGAATCAGTAGTAATTTTTCTAAGGAATTAGATATATAGTGTACTTGATCAAAGAAGCATTTAATGTCTTTCATGCGCATTTAACTGGCCTCTACTTAGTCTTAAGTGTCACATCAGATGTGGATAACATTAATGGTTTTAATATGTGTATGCTGCATTATTTTAATGGTGCATTTTTCTTCCGTGGGTATCTAGCTGCATTATAGTACACCTCTACCTCGATATAACTCTGTCCTTGGGAGCCAAAAAATCTTACTGCTTTATAGATGAAACTGTGTTATATTGAACTTGCTTTGATCCATCAGAGTGCGCACCCCCCGGAATGCTGCTTTACTACGTTATATCCGAATTCGTGTTATATCGGGTGGCGTTATATCAAGGTAGCGGTGTATTAGTATGAAAGGTGTCCATCATTACTGATTAAAGAAATTAGACTGAATAACAAATACATAGTAAGAAATCACAGTAGGACTGGAATCTGTGTGTGTATACAAATAATGCTATTCTTTGCAGATTTTATACCAAAAACTCAATAAGTGAACTCCATGCAAAACAAGTGAAAACATGAATTCTGTTTAAATTATTTAACCACATCACCACCCGACCTATGTGAACTACTTTAATATTGCACTGAAACCAGAGAAATGCATGCATATTAAATGCAGCATCAATAAGTTTGAGGATTCTAGTTAGAATATAAAACTTGGGGTCACCCGAGCTGTATCTAGAAAGGAATACCAGTGTTCCCTCTAATTTTTCCCACACGTGTGAGGAATGAATTTTGTTATGTGCACCATTTGGAGGTGATGTGTGACCCATCTCCATATTGGTGCACTTAAGAAAACTCATGTGGCGGGGGATGGGGCTGAGAAGTTGGGAGTGTGGGAGAGGGCTCAGCACTGAGTCAGAGCAGGGTGTGTGTGCAGGCTCTGGGGTAGAGCCAGGGAAAAGGGGCTCAGGGTTGGGGCACAGGGTTGGGGGGAGTGAGGGCTCCAGATGGAGATTTAGGGTCTGGGGCCAGGGATGAGGGATTTGGGGTGCAGACTACCCCTGGGCTATGGCAGAGAGAGAGGACTCCCCCCAGCTCTCTCTTCTGTCAACAGCACCTGGGCTAGGGAGGAGGGACACCTCTACCTGCCACGGCAGTTCTGGGGTTGGGGCCATGGGATAGGCGTCTCTCCCCTGGCCGTGGCAGGTCCGGGCCAGGGCTGGACTGGGTCTGGCGGGCAGAGGTGCCTCTCTCCCAGCTGCAGCAAGTCCAGGCCAGGCTGGGTGGGGTAGGGGTAGGGGTGCATCTCCGCTGGTCGTGGCAGATCTGTGGCTGGGTTGGGTCCAGGGCTGGGGGAGAGGAATCTTTCCCCACTGCAGCCCTGAGCACCTGCGCAGCTCTTAATAGGCTGCTGCATGGCCACATAGCTCAGAGGGAACTTAGGAGATGACTATTTTCAGTTCTCACTTTTAAGTTTACTTTAACCATTCTTAGTCCTTTTTGGTCTAATTTAGCCCCCAGTTGTGCAGTCTGAGGCTTTGTCTACACTACAGGCCTTACAGTAGCATACCTGTACCACTGCAGCTGTGCCGCTGTAAGATATAGCCGCTCTATACCAAGGGGGGAGAGAGCTCTCCCGCCAACCTAATTGAACTGCCCCGCAAGGAGTGCTGGTAGCTGTCAGTGGGAAACTGTCTCCTGACAACATAGCACTGTCCACACTGGTGCTTATGTCAGTGAAATTTATATCAGCCAGGGGTAAAACATAGCCTGATTCATGTGGGCAGACTCTTATACCCGTGTTCAGTACCACTGAAGTGAATGTGGATCTGAGGAGGTCTGTCTGCATATCTCAGCTTGCAGAATCAGGGACTTAGTCTCAGCTTGTTGGAGCCGTTGTCTTTCTGCAGTTGAGTTGCAACTTTAATTTAAAAAGAAAAAAGCACCCTAGAAGGAAGAACTCCCAGGTAAACTTGCTATCCATTCAAATAATTTCAAACACAAAGACTCTCAGCGATGTTGGTACTTACTCACTTGCTAGGCTCGCTAATGATTTGGGATGGCAGAATATAGCCACTTCAGATGTGTTCCAGGCAGCAGCAAAGATGATTTTAATGGCTGGACTCCCTGCAGGAGAGAATTTCCTTGATAGTTAAAAAATACAAGGCTATCAGCATGACGTTTACATAGATGGGAAGATATCAGTTTGAGAGACTACTACTAAGATATGCTGCTTCCATAAATGATTTAAGAAGGTGAATTAGAAGAATGAACTGATCTGTACTGAAAACATAGTGAGGATAAAATATTTGAGATTGGAGAGCTGCTCAGGAAATTTGGGTTCCTAAGATACTGAGTATTCTGTTAAGATACAGCTGCCTAATTAGGAGTTTCAAATCCTGAAACTTTGAAATCTGAGTCTGTGTGAAGCCTGCTGTGTAAGAAAATCAATGTTGCTTTGTATATATTATATTGTATATCCTTAATCTGTCAGCCTGTGTAATTCTAAGAATATCTGTTTAAAAAAATGCGATCGTGCAGCCGCACACATACAGTGGATACTGATCTGTCTTCAAATCTGTGTGACCTCCTCTAAATGAGTGTACATAGGGTATCTGTAAGACTTTACTGAAATGCTGTTAAGTATGGACTGGACCTTTCGATGAGCTTAACTAACAGAGATGAGATGACAGACCAACTGGGTAATTCAAAGTATATGTACAAAACCGATGGCAGATTATTTTACCAAATCAATAGAGATAAAATGTTCAACTGTGTACCTGGAGAAACGTTAACTCAATTAGTACAAAGGTTGCACCAGAGTTGGTGTGCTATGGGGGATAGTACAGGGGACTGAAACCTCCATTGTGATAGATTGGGTTTGCAGCAGTTAGAGCAGTAAAAACTTCTTCATTTACACAGCTTCCATGAAAGAGATGTAAATGTGTAATGAGCCACTTTGGTGATGATCTAGTTAACCAGAACCATGTGTTGTGGTTGTTGACCACTGACAAAATGGCACCTGGTTGCCTCTTTCATCCCACATCATCTTTGCAGCTCAGTATATTACACAGATCACCAGTAGGAGGTGAAGTGGATGGGGGAAAGGCTTCAGATAACTAGTTACTAGTTTACTGTGTGAGAAACAATGTTTGCATGTGGCCAAAATAAAGAGAGCATTTTTATTTTTCAGATCCTTGGTTGTGAAATCTAGACCAATTGAAATACTCTGAAATATGTAGTTGTAATACCGGGGAAGAAATTGGGGGGGGAGGGGTGGCAAGGTGGGGAGAGGTGAGTTCTCTTGAGAAGTTGACAAAAAACTTTCTCAGAGAGGTGTGAGCCTTCGCTTCTGTGACTGACTCTTTCTTGCATTTTCATAGCCTGAATTCAGTAAGGCAGAGGGCATGAAGCAAACACATTTTGTTTGGTTTACCTTTTGTGTAGGTTTTTATCTCTAGGTTACGTTTATGTTCTTTTCCTGAAAAATGTATATTACTGTTGACAGTAGAGAGGTTAAATTATGGTATTTTTATACAATTTATAAATGTGTACTTAAGCATTACATGGATATTACTTAATTTCAGATCCCAGTTTGAGTTTGCAGGGGTGGGAGGGAGGGAAAAACACACAATTTTCTTGTACACTTGATCTGGAGCATGTAGCAAACAGAACCTCACAATATAATTTTCACAGCCACTTTTCAGAAAAATGGAGTACTTTTAACATGACAAATTTAAATCCTTAGGTGTTACATGAAGACAGTGTAGAACAGTGGTCCCCAACCTTTTCGTCTGGTGGGTGCCAGACGAAGGACCGTGGTGGCAGTCAAGCATCCGCTGAAATGCTGCGGCGACGCCTCTGGATGATGTCGCTTGTCAGCGGCAAGCGGCGTCAGCGCCAAATTTTGGCGGCATTTTGGCAGATGCTCGACTGCCGGCCAGGAAGGAGGTGCATTTAGATGCCCCTGCGGGCACCACGTTGGGGACCCCTGGTCTAGAAAAAGATCACTTTCCCCCATCCTAACTAAATTAAAATTGTTTACGATTGAGATAAAATATTCTAAAGCTAGAAGCTAATTCAGTGTTTTGTTTTGCTTTTCATAAACTCAGAAAAAGGGCCTGGTGGATGGGGGTAACCTTAGATGAAGCAGCCAATCTGGGCGCAACTTCCTATAATGTGAATTGTGGTTGAAGGCAGCTGAGATTTCTGACCTTGTTTTATGCAAAGATTTCGCAATTCTGTAGCACTTTCCTCTTGAGGACTATGAGCTCTTCAGAACTGTATTTATTTGGACCTCCTACCTGTCCCACAAAGAGGTTCTAGGTGTTTATAGCCCTATTTTGAGGAACGAGGAACTGAAATACGAAGAGGGTTAGTGAGTTGCTCAGTGTCACACAACAATTCTTAGACTGAAATAGGGATGGAATCCAGATCTCCTAATGCCCAGTTCCCTTCAAAATCTGGATGTGGTATTGTCAGAAATCGCACTGTGACACAGACATCTGATTGTTAAGATAAAATACCAGTGCTGACAGTAGCTAACTTGAGAATTTCTACATCATACATCTAGCAGGATCATTAGGTTTAACTTTCAAGGCAGAAACAACACCATCGTAATAATGATGAATCTCTGTCTTGAGGGTTGATTTTTTTTCCCCACACAATTACAGTGATAATAGCTGCTCCAAGTAAGGATTCCCAGCAGAACATCTGCCTCTTGCAGATGATCCCCTATATCCTACTAAGTCTAACATATAGAACCTGCTTCCTGGGAAGAATTTTCATAATTGGAATGATTTAAGTACCTAAAGGGTAAAGTACTGTATTTCAGAATTATAAGATGCTGCCTGATGAGTGGGAATTGAAATAAAAAACTTCAGTTCCTAAACACGAGAGAGAGAAATTATATCTCAGTCACTCCTGGAAATGAAAGCCAACAACAATCAGGCAAGTAATACTAACAATGAAACCATTCCCTCCCCACACCTCAACCTCACCATCCTCTCTATGTTGTACATGGATTCAGTGGTAAAACATTTGCTAATTAGTTATGTTTTTATTGCTTGAGCAATTTTGCTCTGTCAATTCAGTAAAACTCCAAACTAGCAGCTCTGGGAGAGTCCCACGGCAAAAGCAACTGTCCTTATTTCCCCCTTGATTCTATTTATTGTATTTATCATTTGTTTTTATCAAGAAAGGGCCCTGATATTTCACATCTTTTTTTCAAGAGGGCCCTAGAGACATAAAGGGCAAAAGCAGTATAAAAGCCAAGATGATTAATTTTAAATTGCATGCAATTATAAATGAATTTAAAGTGATGAAATACTTTTGTGCTGTGAGAAGGCCCTGGAATACAGTTTTAGAAAGAGGTTTATATTACTTAGTAATTTCAAACTGTGGTATTGGAATATTTTATTGTATTTTAAATAGCTGTGTTTTTGTAATTGGATAAATGGGAGCAGCTCCTCTAAGGTAGGGTCACTTGTACTGGGTCCTTGCAGAGTCCAGTGAGCAGCACGTATTGACATGCTGAGAAATCAGGGTGCACTATGGGACCAGGGAAGTATCATCCTCAAAACGCAATTATGCTTCAAAAGTTAAAACCATGTCACTGAAAATATAACAAAGGCAAAAATATATTTACCTATCTACAAAATGCACCCTTAATAATCCCCAAAACCTCTAGAGTAAATATTTTAAACGACAATTAAGCGTCTCACCCACTCTTGAAGCTTCACGAAGCAAAATTGTTAGCACAACACTTGTTATTTTGCCACAGTTATGCTTTGTCTACACTTAAGGCAGTGGGTAGGGCACAGGCACCACACACGGAGCTACATGCCACAGTGAAAGTAGGCTGCACCTACACTTGTCACTGAGGTGTGTAGCTAAATGCAGCAGTGAAAGGCTCTGGTGGGGGGAAGCAGTGGGGAAAGACTCTGAGAACTCCCCACTGCTGGATTCTGCCTGATCCTTTCTCTAGGGTGGGAAAAAGCTCCAGCAGCAGGAGAATGCACTGTTAAAAATAGTAGTGTAGATGTGGAAGGCACTGCTTGGGGAATTAGAGACCTGTGAAGGTGTATACCTTAGGGTTCAGATGTATAGGGCAGTCTACTCTCCTAAGCAGTGCCTCCCTATCTAAATTGCAATTTGTATTTGTGCTAGCTGGGTTTGCAGTCTCTGTGCCCTACACATGGCTGTAAATGTAGACTTACCTTTAGAAATATTGACATGACTTCTATATTGGGTAAAGCGGAGGAGCAGGATTGGAGAGCTCAGAGAGCTCTTTCTGGTTCTGCTTCCTGTGTAATCATGCACAAGTGACGTAACTTCTCTTTGCCCCAGTTTCTCCACAGTTGCTTTCCCCATAGGAGTTTTGAGTGGCTTTGCTCCAATTTATGTAAAGCACTTGGTAATCCCTGCCTAAGTGAAGGCACCGGAGAAGTACACAGTTTTATTATGGTGAATGAGGTCTTTTCAAACACATCTCCATACCTACAGAATAGTTTGGGTCAAAACAGTTTGGAGAACTTAAAATTTTGAGGCATGCATTGCACTATGTTTAGTATGTTGGTATATATGTAGGCAGTATTATGCAAAGAAACTTTCCAGTTTGTTTTTTGTGGGTGGAGGGTGGGGGGGGGCTAAATGATCCTGCTCAAAACCATGAAGATGCTAGAACTTTTCAAAGAAATTATTACAAAAATTCTGAAGTATTTTTCCCTAACCTCATTCTCAGAAAGGCTTTTCCTTTAAAATCAGCACAAGGCAGAAGCCAGGTGAGGAATTTTTCTCTGTAAACAGTAATTTTGCAAAGTTATAAGCAATTAAAAATAGGGTCTTATATTATGGAAAATATTTTGTCTGCCAGTTCTGCATCTAATATAGTTCATGGATGCCTTTCTGTAGCACTCTTCTTAATCACTCATTTTCTATTGTGATTGTCCCCAAAATGCAGCTCTCATTTTGGCTTATGCATGTCCTCAGATTTACATCATAATATATGGAAACAATTTTTTCTAAACACTATTTTTTTCACAGCAGTATTATAGTAAGAAAATATTAATGAATATACTGGGCCAGACATTTATGTGGTGTAGATTAGTGTAACTCCATAGAATCTGGCACATTACTCACTGACTGATAACATTAATGCATTATTTATGTGATTAATATTGTTTGACCATCTGCAGAGCTACTCTTCTTTTTTTATAGTGCTTTGATGTGCATAGTTGTTTTGATTCATGCAGTTTATTGGATAATTGGCTATTTCTAAAATTAGTGGATTAATGCATTGTTAGTGCTGAAGTTTTTTTTTTTCCCTTCCCATAAAACAGGTACAGGACTGGCAATGACTGTGTAAGATTTCTCAAAGCACTGTACCAGAAAGTATCACCTTTATAGGAGTGCGAGACAGTAGTTTATTCTCCTTGCTGATTCATCTGTTGGTCTCCATGAAAAGGGTGTTGTGGGTTATTGTTTTTATGAGGACACATTTTATTAGGAAGTAGACTGAGACCACCAATCTACTGCACAGAGGCCCCTGAACAGCCATTTAATGGGTAACATCTTTTGGTTGTCATCAACCTTGGCCCCAATTTTCAGCTGCAGCTAAGCAGAAGGACATAAAAGCAGTTTTTTGCTACCTTTTTCTCCCTTGGGGACACTCTACACAAGAGCAGACTCTTGACACAATTTATGCCTGAGTCAGTTGCCCATGGCCCCCAAGAGTTGTTCCAGGAATTGAGGATAATCATAATGCAGGAATGCCCTGACTACAATCTTTTCCTCATACCGCCTGCATCAGCTGAGAGGAAGGGATGCTCTAGAACTATGCTGGCATCTGAGAATCCACCCACAGAAAGAAACTCGTCCAGTGACTGGATATATCCCATCAAAGGCAAAAATTTAACCTCTGGTTAAAAGGTGAAATGTTTCATGGCTGATTGTTAATGCCCAGAGTCATCCTGCCCCATTAGAACATAACATCTTTTTAAAATAGAGTACAGAAAAGTAATGTAGGAGTTGGATATATTGGAAGAATTTAGACTGCATTTTCTTAAACACTGTTTTTGAGTTATGAGTCTTCATATCACTCATAATAGAAATTCTATGACAAAAGACTTACTCAAGGATGATTGATCTTAGTAATTTTGTTATCACATCCAAAATAACAAGTTTGATCAGTCTATTCTTGTTAGAAGTAGATATTAACTTTTGAGCTGTAGGTTTCACAATAATCCATTTTATCTAGAACACAATAATCTAAAACTATTGAGTGGAGTTGACATTTTTAATTGTAGGGGTGGGGAAGCTGAAGAATGGTGGTATTTTTTTCTTGCAGTAGGTTCTGTTTTTATACGGCCCCTTCATAATGGGTGAGGGTCTCATTTACATGAATCTCAAAAATATCTCTTTATGCTGCTCCAGTGATCCTTTTAGTGCCTCCTTCCATATCAGCCTAACCATCTTCAGACTTAGTCAGATCAGTTCCAGTCTGGGTTACATGACATCAAGGGACTGCTACCTTTATCTTTCCTGCATACCCAAAAGTGTAGAGGTAGTTCTGTATGTTAGTGTGTCTAAATGTCCATTTCCACATACAAAGCAAAGATACATTTAATACCAATTATTTGAAACAAGAAACCAAACACCCCCAATATTTTGAGGTGTCAAAAGATCCCGCCAGGTTTGGCACCCAATTTTCATTTAAACACATAATTTTTCCAGGCTTGGGGAACTCTCACTGTTTCTAGAAGGAGCACAAAGGAAAAAACAAATTAATGGTAAAGACACATGTTTACCTATTGTGTCAGGAAATTGTTTGACAATGAGAAAACCGCTTCAAGGGAAGGAATGACAACAGCTATATGGGTATTTGCTGTTGATTCATTGTTGTGGTTACTGTGAGAAATTTCAGAACATGTTTAACAAGCTAGCTAGAAAGAGTAAACAGAATAAATACCCTTTTCCCCAATCTGTAGTCCCTCAAGAACAAATGAACACAGAATTACATTGATATGAAAGAAAAACTATTGGTAAGTCACACAGAATGCTGTCTCCTGGGAATTTAGTCATGATGGGCCCTCCACACCCTTTAGCCCAGAGGTTCACTAAAGACCACATCTCCCAGATGCCATGAATAATATCCTTTTAAGTAGTACGTTAATTTTAATTAACAAGATCAGAAATTCTTTACTTTGTTTGCTTTTACAATACCTTGGACTAAGTCTCTGTTTCACTTGTGGAATATTGCCAGAATTTGTCTTTACCTTGGTCTTACCTAGAACTTGATGGATAGTGAGAAAATGTATTTGTAAATGTTTTGATGACCTCTAAATACACTTTTCACTTTGGCTATGTTCACATCCTTTTTTATTCATTTTGCACCAATATGCCCTCCATCAGTTTTGTTTGTACGAATAGCTGTGTAAAGAGGAAGTAAGATTTGCTTAATCAAAAAATAAAATTCACCCAGGGTGGAAGCATGTGGTCAAATTCATATTCAGAATTCAAATTGTATTAATATAGCATCTTAGCCATTAGCCATAATGCTCAACAAGACAGGTGCAAATTCAAAAGTTCATTATGATGCAAAGAACGGAAAACACAATTTAAGCCCTTCTTCAGTTTAGACTTTTGAAACAGCCTGTAAAACAACATACAAGGATAAAATAGCATAAAAGTGAAAAATAAATGGATCCATTTAGGGCATAAAGAATGTCATACAATTATTTTCTTAATTTGCCATTGACCCAGCAAATATGGCAACTATCCAAATAATCAATGCATTATCTCTGCATAACCAATATTCTAATTGTTGAGCTAATGAAGTGGAAGACTACTGAGCCAAAATGAGATGACAAAAGGTACAAAATAAGTAATGGGGCAAATCTTAAACTTGGGTATAAACGATTTGCTTCTCAAAACCTGTGTATCTCTCTTTTAAATAATATGACCACATTCTTTAAAAATGAAGATTAAGGACCTATTTAGTTTATTAGTCAAGATTTCAAAATGTATCCAGTCCACAAATGGTCCTTTTAATAAGAGAGCCATAACATCTGCCACGTCAAGTTGTTTACAAATATCTTCAGGTCTAAGGTTAATTAGAATTTTTGAACTTTCACTTAGAGTTCTGACCAGACTAAATTCTGAAAATCCCCAGAAATGCAGACATAGGCAGATTTTCAAAAGCCAGGGAAATTTTAAAGTTTCAGACTTATTAAGCTGTTTCTCACACATGATCTTGGGACCAGATGAAAATTCTGATTAGCCTAATTAAGCTGTTTTTCCAGACCTTGGTAGCTGATTTATATTCATATTCTTAATGTGAATCCAGTCGTTCATGAAGAGGAATTGTGCTGTGATTGAAAGAGTATTCACTCACCTCTGTCCTAAGTAAAGCAGCTGGAATATAATTCTTAAGATCAAGAATTGTCTTCAGAAATATATTTTGTGCCACCTCTAATGATTTTAGATCTTTCCAGGCCCAAATTTCTGCACTGTGTCATATCTGAGTAAAAACTGCAGCCCTGAATGCTATGAGGGCAGAAGCAATGAAATAATTTCTCTCATGTACATGAGAATAAAGTGCTGCTTGCATAGACCTTAAGGCACACCACTTAACCTCCTGTGTAAGTTTATCCCATTACCACTGTGTGTAAAACAAAAGCCCTGATAAACAAAAGGATTTAACCTGTTCAGTACAGTGATAGTTGTTTATGCAAGTTTGGGCTATGACTGAAGGTAATTACTTTTGTTTTCTGATAATTTATGGCCATACATTACTTCTGACAAAAAAAAACCCTAAAGTCTCTTAAATGCTTAGATCCAAAGGGGATTCAGTCAACAAAACCAAATCTGCATATGGAAGAATAGATACTGCTTGTGCAAAATACTACTTTCTCTCTAATACCACCACTACCTCATTAATATGAACATTAAAAAGATAGAGAGCCAATAAACAACTCTGACACATGCCCTTTGTAATGTAATAAGATCAGTTAATTCACCTTCATCCCCTATCCTGACCATGGGTGCCATTTGGCCATGGGGAGCTCTTGAAAGAGCTCTTGAACTAAAGGTCTGTCTCAGCTCTCACAAGTTTCTCCCAAAGCCTACTGCTGTCAACAGGATGAAAATCATTTCTCAATCCAGAAAAGCCACATAAACTTTTCTCCGTTTGGGGGGACACTATATATAGATCTAATGTGAGAGCACTCAACTGGTCTCACGTTGCGAGGCCATGTCCTTTTGAAAATCTGGTTCTCTATGTCCCAACTCTTTAAATCTCAGCAAATCTTGAATGCTACAGCCAGACTATGCTTCCTCAAATTTTCTCTGTTTCTTGAAATTATGCATGGATTTGCCCCTTGTTACCTTTTGGTATTACTTTCCAACACCACCGCATTCTACATACTCCTCCAATCTCAATTTCCCTTCTGTTCTCTCCATGTTTGGGGATTTCTCTTTGCTGTGCTGCTCAATCATTCATCTTAAACATTTTGCCTCTTCTCTTTAATCTGTGCTTGTCTTTTAATCATAAACCCTTTTTGTAATAAAATATACCAAGAAAGCTATATGAATATTCAGTCTATTGTATTACACTGTAAAGAAGATGCCTTTTCAGATTTCTTTTTTCCCCCTAAAACCAAAACGTATCTAGACAAAGACAGGAAAAAAGAAACTGAGTAGGAACAAAGTAATTATAGGCTCAGAATCCACATCATCTGACATGCTGTGTCCTGGAAAGTGTTTGAAATCCTCTTCTTAGCTTGTCGTCAAGGAAGCGGCCTGTTCACATGCTCAGAATAGCTACGATTATCCCTCAGAAAAGTTGTGCTTGTTTGATCTTAGTAGCACTATTCTCAATATTTTATTACACAGTTGGAGATTTCTACAAGAAAGTAGATGAAGATAAATCCCCTGTAGCTTTTTTAGCTGACTACCACCTGGCTGCATCTAGGTAGATTAAATTACAGAAAAGTGCAGGTCCAAAAAAGTCAACTAAAGATGTTAAAAGGAGTATGTGCTTCAGAGAGCTAAGAAGGTTGTCCAGGGATGACCTATATTCTCATTTCTGATCCTGATCTTACTTTTTATCTGTCATTCTCTCTAGTAGGACCCTTTTCTTTAATTAGGACTTGCAAATGGAATGTTGTCTGAAGTGTTTCATAAAATAGACTTGTTGCTTGATTCAAAGCAATTTGCTTTCACTTTTGCCCATTTCACTGTTAGTGCCATGCTGTGAAGCTTCCTTATTTCATTATTACTCAATTTTCAAAAGCACTCATTCTGACCACTTGCACATTCATTGTTTCATTTACAATGGCTACAAAGTCATCCTATCCCATCTCTGTCTTGTGATCTCTTATTTTCAAGGGTTAGCCTCTGAGCTTATTAATAAGGAGAGCTGAGTCTTGAAATGTGCCCTGAAAGTGATAAGATTTAAATTCAGCCTAATTTCTGCTAGAAGTTGATTCTGCAGCTTTCAACTCTCCTTGGGGAAAGCTCTGACTGCTAATGGGCATAATCTGGGTTCTGTCATCTGATATATCTCAGCTCAATGAAGTTGTCATTCCAGAGTTCAGGAGAAAAGGCTGTCACCAAGCAAGCCTGGGTTGAGTTCATTTAGGGCTCTGCAAATGAATGCAAGGACTTTGAATTTGATTTGGAACTAGGTAGAGTAGAACACTGATTTGAAATGTCCTTGATGATCTGTCTGCCTTCTTTTTTAGGTGGGCTATTAGGTGTTGTACCAGTTTAACTTTCAGGTAGCCTTCATGATCAGACCAGGGTACAGTGCATGCATTCCTTTAATTTAGTCTGAAAGTTACAAATGTGTGAATCACCATAGCTAGGTCCCTATCCAATGGAAAAGAATGCAGTTTCCTAACCAAACATAGATAGAAAAGGCACTTCTTTCTGGCCATCACTGTTATCTGGGAACTAAGAGAAAAAATATGTCCAAACGTGAACCTGAGGTTTCATTCTCCCTTGACAGTTGCAGAAGAGATATCATTGATGGAGGGATAAAAACAATGCACAACTTCTGTAAATTAGCTACACAAAGAATATTTTCTAGACTACAGTAGTGAATTCTTAAATCAAAGAATGGCCTGCTGGACCTAGAAATCAATGTAGTGTCAGCAGTAACATTATTTATGCTGCTAGCTTAAAACAAAATAGGGAAAAGGAAAAGTTTTAGGTATTTCAGAGATCATCAAGAGGTATGATTCATGCTCATAGGCATGACTACCCGCCTCGTATATTCAGTAAGCATATCTACAAAGTATTTCTGTGAAACTCTGAAACCAAATAAACCCATATAGCCAAAATAATAATAATAATAGAAACAGGTTATTTGCAGGTTATGTACTGTCTTATTATTGTTCTTTTTAAGGTGAGCAGGGACATCAGCTGTATATGGATAAAATCAATAGCTCCCAGCACAGATGGAAAATTAGCAAGGTCATAAAATTAATGCATGACTTGCTTTTGCAGCTGTATATCTAAAGGAAAACCTGTTGTCCATAGTGCTGAGTCTGTCTGTGTGAGGGATATCTGAGCCAAGGAAATGTTTGCTGAGGTTATAGCATGGATGCGCTCTATTATTTTTATATACTTTGGGGTGGCTGACATCAAGTAAACAATAAATATTTCTATATGTATTTATTGTCTCTGGTTTATCAACCCTCAAAATATTTGACTCTTATTCTAGGACAGAGCTTAGGTCCCTAAAAATCTTTGCCTCCTCCACCTCTATCTGATTGCTTCATTGTTTTCTAGAAACTTCTCTTTCTGAGCCTTTCTCTGTGTATGTATTTCTTTTTCTTTCTTTTTTGCCTTTTCTATCTTCACTCTATTTTTTTTTCTCTGTTTCACTACTCTTCCCCTAAACCAGTGTATCTGCTTGGTTTTGGTGCTTCATCTTCCCTTTAAAGCCTCTTGTCCTTCCCCCCGCCCTCACATGCTGCCAAAATTGTTGTGAGCATGTCAGATTGTAAGATATAAAGTGGGGCCAGGAAAAAATGACATCTTAATCATTACTTAGGGATCCAATCCTTTCCCCATTGAATTCAATGGACATTTTGCCATTGACTTCAATGTGAGTAAGCCAGGGTTCAGTAGCGATGAGGTAACAGGAAAAATGGTGGTCGTCTGCACTGTCTCATGTTCTCGCAGGACGTGAAAACATGATCAGAAATGTCTCACTTTGACAAAACAATGGGTCTTTTCCATTAGCTAGTGCACGATGAGATGTTTTAGCCTGTCCAATTTATGTCAACATAGAGTACTAGGGGTCAGATGCTGGTTCAGCTCCTGTGTGGGTGAAATAGGGGTCTGAGCACAATAAGCAAAGCCCTCTTGCATCTGTGGCTAGAGACAAGTGAGACTCTGTCTCCTAATGGCCTCAGAGGCAAGAAGCATAGAGTGAGTAGGGAGAAATGGTTCTAATTCCCAGCACCAGCACTGGTATGCAGGGTAGATAACAGGGACCTCTGCAAGAGTGACTGAGCCAGATGGGTAATGCACGCTTCCTGGGAGTCTCTGGAACAGTTCTGGCTTAACCAGAATTCCTCTGAGGGACCCCAGTTTAACACACAGCTCTTGGGAATCCTCTTCATTGGGTTTGGGCGGAATCTCACTCTGAAATAAGCTTTTTACTTATGTAGACAAGCCAATTTTTTAATTTAGCTCTTAGAACAGCATATCTGAAATAGTGTTATTTGAAGTGATCTTAATGGTTAATATCACATAGCTTTCTCTGTTAAAGTACCATTATACTATGGTCTTTCCTTTCAAAATCCTCTTTAAATTCTTCATTGAATTGCAAGGTGGTATATTTATCAAATCAACCATGTAGCATTGGAAATTAGTTCCTCTGTTTAGTCTAAAAGAAAATCCCTATGTTGCTATTTTTTCACCATGTGATACTGACTTCTGATTCTATTTCCCCCCTCAGTGTTCCTAATCCAAGTAAATGAAAACATTCTCACAGCCCGGAAATGCCAGACTGTTTTTTACCTATCTTTAATGTATGTGTCTACATGTCAACATCTTCTGGGGTCTACTCCTGGTTCTGCCATTGACCTTGCTGGTGGCCTTGAGCTTAGTACCTGGCATCTCCCACAGTGACACGTATGGCCACATTCTTAAAAGAGTTTAGCATCTGACATGCTGAGCCTTTTTGAAAAGCTTGTCATGTATTTTGGGGCCTAAATAGGAGCTGAACTTTCCTGAAAATCTGGTCCTGATTGTGGGTGATGAGTTCTTTTGAAAATCTGGTCCTAGGTAACCTCTATTTACTCTTTCATAAAATGAGCATAACATTACTTATTGTGTTGTGAGGCTAAATTAATATTTTTAACCAGCTTTGAGAGTCTTTGGAATGCAGTATATAAATACATAGTATCATTAGTATTATAAATAATGATCCTGTCAACCATTTTATTTGACACTATTTGTTCAGGCATAATGGTTACGTAATTAATAATTGCAAATGAATGATTAATTTGAGGAATAGAGTCGCCCTCCTGAATAACAGTGCAAATATTTTCATGCTGCATAAAGAGGAGTTTTTACTGCTGCCTGTGGAACCTGACAGCCTGTCATGGATACACATATGTATTTATATGCTGATTTTGTAGTTCTCTGACATTTATCTAATAAAACTTTGAAAATGAAGCCAATACTGTATAAAGTAAGTGTTGTTATAGATATTCTTAAAGCAGCTGGTAGTCTGAAGGCTTTCAATGCTCATGTGTATCTATAAAGAATTTTATGCCGAAGGCAGATGTCTTATTGCCATAAAAGGTACCTTCACTATATCTTCTACTTTAAAGGGAAAATGTAAACCATGTGCTGTACTCTGTATGCAAAACTATGCATGACAAAGTTATATCACGTATTGCCGTATTATGTTCTAAATTAGATTAATATTTAATTGCACTGGTAATAAATATTATACTCTAAGGCAAAATAATCAGTGGCTGCAAGACTACATGCCCTACCAGTGGTTAAGTGGGCAATCTGAATGTGGGCATAAGCGGATGCAACTTCCATTGGATTCTATTGGAGTTGCACTCCTTTATACGAAGGCAGAAGAGTTCACCATATTTAAATGACTTTTAGCTAGAATTTGCTGAATGAACAATCGAGAAATATACCTTCTTTAAATGTTTTCTAAATCAGACTGCTGCTGCAGAGATTCTGGTGTGTATAACTTATTTTTAAGTTAAACAAATACAATGTCATTATTGTCATTAATTTGTACAGTTCGGGTAAAGCTTGAGAAAACAGCTGTTAGGTACATCTATACAGGAATAAAAGACTTATGGCATGGTTGTGGCTGGCCCCAATCAGCTGATTCGGACTGTGGGGCTAAAAATTGCTGTGTCGACATGAATGGCTCAGAGACCCTCTCCCCTTACGGGGTCCCAGATCCTGGGTTCCAGCCTGAGCCTCAGTGTCTACACAGCAATTTTACAGCCCCATGGCCCAAGTCTGAGTCTGTTGGCCTGGCTGATGTTTGATTGCTGTGTAGACCTACTCCTACAGGCTTGGACAATCTGCCCAGAAGGCAGAAATACGCAGGTTGCACTAAGTGAGGCTTTCCCATCAAACAGCATTTGCAGGCAAAGCATAATGATGGGCAATCTACTCCAGAGATATCGCATTGTCATAGTGTTGTCACTGTCTGCCAGTCATATGAAACTTCTGTGGCACTGTCTGAACCAGTGTACCAGTACCCATGTGTCGTGTTTAAATTGTAAGAAAAATGCTCCTTTGCAGAAGTAGTCATTACAAAGTGACTACGTGAATTCTCCTCCTGTCCTGTGAGAGAAATGGATAATTATCTCTAAACATTCTCCTATGCATTTTCCTCTTACTCTATTAGTTCTAGCAAAATATACACTCCCCATCCCCACCCACATATATATATGCGGGGGGGAACAGAAATGTGTGTGTGCATGCACTGAATATGAATAAACAGAGCACATTTTACTGGGAGGTACTGAGCTCCTATAGTGGTGGGCAGTGATAAAAAAAATAACCCCAAAAGAAACATGTAACATTAGTATTGTGAGAAAAACACAACTAGTCTGATTACAATATAATGCAGTTATAAGGTGTAGTATGCTAGGCAACAACTGCTACATTTGGATGCCTAAAGTTGAATTCAGGGGAGTTGTGGATACATAAATATGAAAATGAGGCCTATATATAGACCTAGATGCTGATCTTTAGTTTATTCAAATGTAAAAATATTTGTAACAGCATCAGATTGATTTTTATATTGGCTTGTAAAGCAATCTTGAACCATTGCTGAACTTTGCCATTGTGTCTGTGAGTAAAAACTGATCAGTTAGGGTGACTGGATGTCCCAGTTTTATAGGCACAGTCCCAATATTTGGGGCTTTTTCTAATATAGGCCCTTATTATCCCCACCCCCGTCCTGATTTTTTCACATTTGCTATATGGTCATCCTATGCTCGGTAGTAGTTTTTAAATAAAAATAAAGTCACGTAAATGTTTCAGAAGCGGGCAGGTGGCCACGATTATTCTTTGTGAACCTAACTCTGCCCTCTCCTCCCCCCCCAAAATATTCTTAAAGATTGAAACATGCCTGTGGCTGCACAAAATGCTGAGTTTATTCTGAAAAAAAGCTAAATTCAAAAATTATTTTCTGTAAAAGCAGCCTTTTAGCCTCAAGTGTTAACAAACAACATATTATTCATAACAAGAGTAAATTTTGTGCAAAGTGTCATCTTTGCAGGAAAAAAAACATGAGAAGACTGACTCCAGAGTAACTGTAGCAGTGCAGCTGTCAAACTCGATAGGGGTGCCAGCCATCAACAGTGTAGCTAGTTATAAATGTTGCAGGAAAAACATGTATTGAAGTTACATTACTGGGTCTCTGTCTGCCAATTCTATCATAAATATGGACATGGGTGCCAGGTTAAGGAGTGGAACAGAAGGGGGAACATTTTATTCATAAATTGGGGGGAAAAGCCAAATATTACAGAAATTCCTCCTCTGAATCTAGTGAAAATTACCTCAAACGAAAATGATTTCATAAGCAGAACAATAGATATTTACAGTGTTTCTTTTTAAAAGGACAACCAATTATCTGAGGGGTGGGGACCCAAAGTAAGCTGTCTTTCAGCTAATGGTGAATTAAATCTCTTATTCTGACTGAGTGAAAGCCTGTCCTGACTCCATAAGAGTTTTCCATTGACTTCAGGGGGGCTGGAGTGTCAGTATAATTTTAGATTGCAGGGTCAGGCTGCAAAGCTTCCATCCCTATTTGTTTCAATGATTTAAGGAGTTCTCTTATTTTTCCTAAATTAATGAATCAAACTGTTCCAGTCAGACTAATTAACTAGCCATGAGAAGAGACTTTAGAAAAACAGAAGCTTAGTTACATTGAATTGATCAACCAGCCTCTTAAAGTCAGTTTTGAAGCGCTTTTAAGGAGTCAATATGTTAACTCTTTTGCATTTTATTATATATTACTATTTTGTATTGCACTTCAAATGTATGAGATGCTTTGTCCTTATAGAGCATAACTCCTATTGAATTCAGTTGGAGTTTTGTTTAATAAAAGACCATCACATTTTCTAGAGAGACAGAGAATAAGAGACCAAGAATGAGGAAAGAGTTTAAATAAGGGAGAGTATGGAGAGAGATTACTGGAAGAAAATAATAAAGATTTAATCTTTACTTAATATAACCGTTGGTTTTTGGGGTACTGATACACATTTTAAAAAAAACAAATAGCAAGTAGTTCACTGAGATCAATCACATATCATAATGGGAAATAGTCAGAGACTAGAAGAGAATATGAACAGAGATTTTCCTGAGTGGAATAGAAAGAACTGGCTGGCAAAGAAAAAAATATACAAGATTAATTAACATTGTTCTGGTGTGTCTACACCTAAGAATATTGAGGACAACAGGTTTTGTTTTGTTGGTTTTACAAAAGAAGTGCTATTTTTCATGTGGCAAAGTGGCAAGATTCATGGAGGAATAACACATTTCACAAACTATTTCAATGGTCAATTTCAACTAAATGCTTTATAAGAAGCTAGTATGTACCTGAAGAATGAAACAAAGAAGCTGAACTTCTCTGAAGCTTGTTGGAGTTTAACTTTGGGGATGGGAGGGAACCTCAAAACAGGTTTTAATTTATAATGTGCGCTTACATTTCATAGAAAATTATCCTTAAAAAAAGTTGGAATATCCACCATACGAAGGCTATGGTTCAGTTTAATTCACAAGATAGTTCTGCCAAAAATGCGTTCCAAGTTGTGATTGTTTTACTACAATGGAATACTCTGGCCTTTCTAGTGATTTTTAATACACACTTTCTAAAAATTGTTGTCCTAACGTATGTATAGTTCTGCTGCATTTGCGAAGTCAAAAGAGAAGGGCATGCTGAAGAGGATGTTGTAAATGTTACATAGCAGTATGACATGCTTGACAAAATGCAGTGAAAACAGCCTCTGACTGCCAAGTTCAAGGAATACAAATTTGAATTGGGTTATTTTTAATTTTCTACATGTCATTAATATTTCCAATAATATAAACTTTCCATACAAGTTGGCACAGTTCTTCAACTTCAGTAATTCTGCAACCATAGTCTGTTTCTCCTTTATTTCCATAATCATTTGAAAACTTGGGAAAATGGTGTTGAATTTGGGGAGAGAGAGAGAGATGATCTAAGGGAGAAATTTGCATAGGTACATATGTCATATAGGGGGACCAGTTCCCACTTATGCCTTTGAAAATCTCCCACTGCAAGAATGAGCACTGGATGGGCAGCCAAGATTTCAGAGCTCTGTTGCTGGTTCCTGTCACTGACCCCTTCTGTGGCTAGGAATGAGTCACTTAACATCGTTTCCATTTCCTCATCTATAAAATTTGAACAACACTTCACCACTGCACTGAGATGTTGTGAAGCTGACCTATTTAATGTTTGTAAGTGCTTTGAAATGAAAAAACATCATGAAGACCCAAAATTCCTATTTTTATTTTCTTACTGTGAAGTTATTTATATTTTGAAATGTATATATAACTTTTAAAGTCAATGCCATTCTCATCTACAGAATAAGTTTCCTTAGTCCTTGCCTCTTGTTGCCTTAATTTTTAATAAAAAAAAAATCTACCTCCTTTTCCCCCATAAAGAAGGGTTTTTCCTGGTCTCTCCGCTTTCCATCTTCCACTCTTTTTCTAGTCAAATGAGGAAATGATTATCTACTTTAGGTATTTCAATTTTTAATCTTCTCTCCCTGTTCATCCTGAAACTATAATAATTACACCCTAAGCAATCTAGTAGCCCTATCCCCGATGAACAAAACAGAAGGATTCTATTTCCCCACTTTCTTTTCTCAATTTCAGATAAACCAACTTGAATTCTTTCATATGAAAATTAACTATCCCGCGTTCTCTCCTGCTGTTCATTCTTGGAATGTTAAGTGTAACATTTTGCCTCCTACCATTTCTCTTGTTCTGAATTTTAGTTGCTCTTGAGCATTTTGTCTGGGGCTAAAAGTATACTTACGATATATTTTATGGTTTTTTTTTAAAGTCCTCATTTGTTCATTCTAGTGATATGAATCTTTGAAGGACCCCTTCTAATAGTCCCATGGCTGTGGATGAACTGTCTTAGTCAAAACTACCTACAAGAAACTGAAAGAAAAAGATTTTTTTGACCAGGATCCTAGCAAAGCCAAAGAGTATATAGCACAAATGATGTGTGTAAGTGGGCTTTGCATTCTCCCAGTCCTGAGCCAACAATGTGGTAACTTCTAGAGCTGACCACACCAGCTTTTTCAGATCATTGGGGCATAGGGAAGACATGAACATCTCTCCCTCTATGCAAGCCCTGGGGTGGAGGGGAAAGGCAAGGGTTTACGAGCCATGTAGCTGGCTCTACATTACCAGGGAATCTCTCTATATCTCCCTAATTTACTATGTTATATTAGTACAGTAGGTCTTTGGACAGAATCCACCAATGATGCACCACAAAATGCATCCATTAGATCCCCAATTGGGAGCCAGGGTCAGGAGCTGGGGCTGGGACTGGGGGCAGGGCTGGAGTGGAGCCGGGGGAAGAGTAGAGCTGGGTGGCACACTCTCCCCTCCCCCTTGGGACTGGCCTAGGCTCCAGTGCACCTCCCGCCTTCCCAATGTTCCTCCACTACCCCCTAGAAGGGGCACATGCCCACAGTTTGGGGCCACTGACATAGAGGAATTTGTTCATGTTGTCTTCCCATTTAAACAATATTTCATAGCCAAGGAGGTCAGCAAACAAATTCACACCATGATTCATTTTTCTGGAAATTTTTATACGTTGATCTTCAAAATATACTGGTTGGGATTCTCTGTGGCGCTCATCATTGGCCTCTCTGATCCTGTTGAAGTTAGACCAGTGCTGAGTGCCATTTAAATTCACAGATGGGGATGAAAACTTGGTCAGAGGTGAAGAGAGGAAGATAGCAGTATCTGTCTCCTGAGGGAAAATATGTGACTCTTGAGCCAATATGTTGCCTTCCAAATATAAAGTATTTGATCTAGAAGTATTTTTGAGCCTCTGGAATAAGTTATTTCATGAAGGTATGATTTAGCAGTATCAGCAGAGTGTGGTGGTGAACTCCATCAGAGGAAGTGAAGTTATTAAAACTGGTCAGAAAATAGGGCTTTTCCATGGAACATATCTCCTGTTTTCCCCATTTTTGGCAATACATTATGGCAAAATATCAAAAACTGAAATATTTAGAATCAAAATTGCACTGCAGTGCCTCATGGAATTTGTAGTTCAGGTGCTCTCATTTTCTATGGATCAGGATTTCAGACCAGACTACATCTCCCATGATGTCCCACTTTCTCCTCTCAGCTTGGGGAGGGTGTGTGTCATAGGAGTCACTGGCCATGAAACATCATGAGAGATGTAGGCTAGCCAAACAACCTGGCTCACAAAGAAGAATGGGAGTATAAGGCACCTGAACTGCAGTGCGGTTAAGAACTGAAATACTTCAGTTTTTGGCCAAAAACATTTCCATATTTAACTGAAAACAGAAAACTTTTAGGATTTCAGTCATTGAATATTTTAGCCAAATACCAAAATTTTCAGCAGCAAGTAGACACTTTTTAATTACAAAAATAGTTTAGTTGAAAATCCAGTTTTCCACAGAAAAAAACAGTTACAGTGAAAATTTGTGACCAGCCCTAGAAACTACTTCCTTTAATTTGGTGGCAGAATTAAACAAGGTGCTCTGACTAATCCATCTGTCTCTCATATCTGAATAATTTTTAGAATTAAGCATATTCGTAAAAGCTCTTCAGAGCATTTATAATCAAGTTAATAGATTTGATCTGATTTTATTGAACTTAAACTAGTTAAACTAAGAGAATGGTTGGAGCATAAATATATTTCTGCTAAAGGAGTTGGGGTTCAAATAGACAAAGATACAGCCAGAACTTGTATATGAAATCTGATTTTTTTTCAGCTTTCATATAATGGTTAAAAATGTATTTGAATGTGAGAAACAGAAATTGTATATAATATTTGTATTTTGTTGTGGAAAATAAAATGCCTTGCTTTTACTGTTAATTATTTTCAAGGTTGTAAAAAGAATTAGAAAATGTTATTAAGAGCGGTAGGCAATTACAGCAGCTCCAGTTTTTGTACTAAAGTGAATAGTAATCAAAGGACACGTATGCTTTTGCTTGAGTTTTCTGTGTAGGTTTTCCCTCCATTTGTGAATTTTAACATTAATAAAATGATAGCAAGTACTTGCATGTTTTTGAACATGTCATTAGAAAGGTACATATTAGAAGCTGGGAAACATGAATCATATTTATGAGAATTAGAAGGAGATAAATATGCTTTGATCCTAAGAAAAAGAAGAAAATCTTTTGTGTAGAATATGTGTGAAATCCTAATACTGCTCAGTATATGTTCGGATGAAAAATAGTGACCGTCATAACAATCGAAAGTATGTGAGTCCCAGGCATTTATTAGCAATATTATTGAATGTTTAAATCAGGGCATATTTTTAAGATTTTTCCCACTCCACTCTGATAATATACATCACAGAAAAATCTCTAGAGGTAATGTATAAAGTAATCTGAAACCTCAAATCAAAAACACCAAAGCCCAAACATTCTCTTTATTTATTCAGAACAGTACACCTGACTTCTACCTTTGTCTACTCTACTTTAATGCATTCCACCTCCCCTTTCCTAATATGCCTCATAATATCCTCATAATGTGTCAGAGGTTTAATATTCTCTGTTTTGTTGGCTGCTATATTACACATTCTGGGAAGCCGAAGAACACACTATGTGCCTCAGACTGAAGGGAAGGTCATATGGGAAAAGAGAAATATTGTTTAGAAATGAAGTAAAAAGGATTCTTAATTCCCGGTGGAAGAAAGTAAAATCTGCAAATATCTTAAGCACAGTGAATTTAAACAGCTGTAATTCAAGATTAATACAATAGTTTTCAGTGAGTCCAGTAACTCTCTCTCCTGTGGCCTAGAACCTGGAAAGAATCTTCTAGTCCTCTCTTTTCCCACCCATCTCTTGGAATATTGGTCTATAGGTCCCACTAACCAGAGGTCAATTGTATTGTCTGTGGAGAGTAGGAAAGAGACGTAGGTTAAAGTGCTGGCAGTATGCTTATGACATGAAGCTCTCTGAATGTGCATCTTTGGAACTAGCTGAGATAGTTGAGCACCTTACTTTCTGTCTGATAGTGATTGGGGTGCATAGCTATATGAGGCTTAGTCTGAACAAGATGAAAGTAATGCTGGCAGATTGGAGAAAGCAATTTTCAGGTATGGTAAAGAGTTTGTCAGCTCCTTTGCGGAAGGATGTATGTCAGCTCTTCATACCAGAGTTCATGTAGTAGCAGTCTGCAATTAAATGATCAAATGGGCTGTGGCCAAACTAGGAGATTTCTGAATCTTCCTCTTGGTGGCAGACCTCACCGCTGATATTCATGCTTTGTCATCTCAAAATTAGGTGACTGCAATATGCTTTATATATGGGCTACCCCTTAAATCCTTAAAGAAACTGAAGCTACTGAAGAAGGTGGTTAATTGCTTTTAAGAGGATTATCCTGCTCTGAACTCATGACTCCAGAGCTCCATGAGATCTGTAATGATTGCCTGTTGACTTCTGGGTTAAATTTAAAGTGATTGCTTTGACTTATAAAGTCCTAAATGTCTTAGGACCTGTGTATCTGAGTCTGACTCTCCTCACTTGCTATGCTACTGCAGATGAGGTTTCTAGTTTAAACTTCCAGTCAGGTTGGTTTGATAAGCATTTGAGTTGGGCCTAAGTAAGAGAATTAATATCCAAGTTCAGGCATTTCCAACCCAGCCTAGGATGGAAAAAGAATCAGTGGCATGGATTAAATTTCATTTATTAATTTCTTTTCTTTTCTTTCTTTCTTTCTTTCTGTCTTTCTTTTGTAAGCTTCTGGAAAGTCCTTGGAGTACAAGCTTTAAGGTTATAGTTTATTAAGATCTAGCGTTGGATGCTGAGTTTAATTACCTTGACATGCAGTTGACTGAGACCTCTGCTGAACATTATTTTTGATGGTATTTCTGTCAAAGATGAAAGACATTTCTTTCCCAGGATAGAAATAAGCATTGGTAACTGGGGGTCATGTGTTAAAAAGCATAAAAAACATCACTCTAGTGCAAATCTGCACTTAAACAAAAAACAAACAAAAAGGTACTAGGTTGTGCAGCAAAGTGAGAGAATACAAAATAAGAAAATAATCTGACACAATTGTTAAACTCCACCTGGAGTGCTACGTATGTGTTATACTCTACTGGCAACTACCACATTTAAAGAAAAATGTATCTTCAGATCAGTTAATAAAAGTTATTGATAAAAGCAACAGAAAAAACTTGTTGAGTGGGTCAAAGTCCAGGTGACATGATAAAAATAGTTAGGAAACTTGAAATAAATAAGGAACAGAAGTGAAACCATTTCATGCCAAAGATGATAAATATAAGACCTGTGTTACTTCATAAGGCTACTGAAGCAAACAATATTATACATACCTTCACTCAATACCTACATTAGTTTATGAGAAGGAGGAGGATAGAGAGGAATGGTAAAACAAGGGAAGTAAGATTTAAGATTTTCAGAAAAGTCATAGATGATGAGCTGGATGACCTTTTCTTCTGTTCTTAAAGAAGTTATCTGGTCTGCTTTCCAAAATCATGCCTAAATAATACGAATGCTGATTGGCTTTGTACAGTATATATTTTTAGAAATTTACCATTCATTTTTTATTCACATACAGTGATTTTCTGTCAGGTTGCACAACCATCTAATCAAATGTTCTTTTCTATTCTTTTGTTCAGTCTTGGGAGAAACAACATAATAAATAAGCACAGACAAAACCTAAACTCTTATGAAAAGCCTTATGGCTGGAACCTGGAGTTTCCCTGCACTCAACTTCTTTTTTCTCTTAATCAGCTATTATCTGCAACTTTATCTGTCCATGCATAGCAGCATCACACAGAGTGCTTCTGGGCCCAGCAGTAGCATCAATGGCTTAGAAAAGAGAACCCACAACAATGTCAGTTAAAAGAATGTATACTTTTAAAAAAAAAGAAAACTTCTGCCTAATATGAAGTTGAGGTTTGAACTCTAGCCATGCCTGACAAAAGTTGACAAACTGTGGAAAATACTTGACGAGGTGAAGCAAACTCACTTTGTAATGGGAAATCTGACTTCAGAATGCATGCTGAAGTGTTTGGTGTGACAGATGGATGAGGTAGCATTAGAGTAGACTCCCGCTGTTTCCGTCACACATTTTGGCTGCATTTCAGAGATTTTATCTCTTTAAAGCAATTATAAGCCCTGTCAAGATGGGGGGACAATGCCAACTTCATATGGTTATCTATACCCTATGAAGCTACCTAATTAACAAGTACCTTTCACTAATTAACCCTGAGAAAAGCATCTGGCAATGGTGCTCAAGGTAAAAAAGAACACCTTGCTATGACAGACGTTGCAGAATGGGACCGGACACTTTTTCTTTAGAAGAGTTATGAAGAAGATGTTGTGGATCTAAATAATTCACACGTAGTTGGTCTGAACCAAGGACTAGTTGAAGGGAGGTTGCATCGTGTGTTACCCTAACAGTCACCCACTGAGCATCACAAACATCACAGTCAATCTGTCCATTGACCAACTGTATTTTTCCAACTAAAAAAATGTAAGGTGGGATTTTCAGAAGTCATACACCCTGGCCTGGCTCCTCCCAATGAAATAACTCCCATTGACTTGAATATTTCTTCTCATCAATAGCTAGGTCAGTTGGAAAAAGCAATTGCTAGTCTCTGTGTGTTATACATATCACAGTATCAGCACACTTGGTTGGGCTCCACCACTCTGCGCATTCTGTATGGTGAGGCACAAAAACTGTTGTTTCAAGAATAGCAATGGTCACCATGGAAAGATGCTTAGTTTGTACCTGCCCCATTTTAAATAAAAGCATGTTTTAAAATAGCCAGTATTTCCTGACAGTTATTGCTTCTTAGATAAGCACAATTTCCCCCATTCCAGGCGTAGGCTAGGAGAGAAATGTGATCTCTCTGACTTCACTGTGCTAATTCTTGGCACTCAGTAATAGCCACCATGAAATTTAACATCCTTGGTATCTCCTCTTCCCCCCTCCCCACCCCCAAGAAACCCACCACTTAACTTCAAAAAGGGGAACTACACAAAAATGAGAGAGCTAGTTATACAGAAATTAAAAGATACAGTCACAAAAGTGAAATGCCTGCAAGCTGCATGGAAACTTTTAAAAACACTAATAGAGGTTCAAATTAAATGTATTGCCCCAAATTAAAAACATAAGAAGAACAAAAATGTGCCACCCTGGCAAAACAACAAGCTAAAAGAAGCAGTTAGAGGCAAAAAGGCATTCTTTAAAAATTGGAAGTTAAATACTACTGAGGAAAATAGAAAGGAACAAATTGATAAATTAAATAGTAATAAGTCACCAGAACCAGATGGTATTCACCCAAAAGTTCAGAAGAAACTCAAATGTGAAATCACAGAACTACTAACCGTGGTATGTATTTTATTGCTTAAATCAACTTCGATACTAGGTGACTAGTGGATAGTTAACATGACACCAATTTTTAAAAAAGACTCCAGAGGTGATCATGGCAATTACAGGCCAGTAAGCTTTGTACTGTTATGCTGTAATGAATCACCATTTGACCAGTGCTTGTTTTCTTAAATTGTTCTTCTCATCCTTTATTTTGTTCTTTCATCTGTCTCTCAGGGAGTTACCCCACGCTGGTTTTGATCACAGCTATCTTGTCGCCATTGATAGGTGCCTGCCCCATCTTTCAGAGTCATCAATCTGCCCTCCTCTGACATCTCAATGGGGGCATTTTGCAATCTCCTGCTGCCTTTACGTCTGTCCTCTGTTCCTCCCTAGAATATCTGGTCTGGTGATGGCCTTCACACTTAGTCTACGTCCACACTACAGCTTTAAATCGATATTAGTAAAATCGATTTTATAAAACAGGTTTTATAAAATCGATTTTACACGTCCACACTAGGGCACATTACTTCGGTGGTGTGCGTCCATGGTCCCAGGGTACCATCAATTTCCGGAGCGGTGCACTCTGGGTAGCTCAGTAAAAGAATAGGACCAATAACTTCGATATCCGTCCACACTAACCCTAAATCGATTTAGTAATATCGATTTTAGGGTTACTCCTTTCGTTTAGCTGGAGTACAGAAATCGATTTTAAGACCCCTTAAAATCGATTTTAAGTGCCTTGTAGTGTGGACAGTTACAGCGTTAAATCGATTTAACGCTGTTTAAATCAATTTAACGCTGTAGTGTGGACCTGGCCTTACTTTCTAACACACACATTCCTGATTCATAGACAAAACAGGGTTGATTTACACACAACATTTGAACAGGAACATCAATTTGCAATGCGGGAGAAAGCAATCATTGCATTCTTTTACTTATTTCAAAATGCTAATTTTAAACCTACAACAAAATGGTGACCCTACAGGTCTATTACTGCCCTTCAAATAAGCTTCAGACACGAGATTCTGGCTGATGCATCTTTATCAATGGCACACTAGGCCATACCTTTCTGCTTTCAAAAAGGGTGGCTGGCAGAATATGGTCAAATCATATCATACATCAATGCATTTAATACATGCTACATTATTATTCTTTATCGTTCATTCTAAATTATACAAAATATATAAAACATAAACTCTTAGTACTGGACATACCCCATACCAACTCTGCTGGATGACAATGGGAGATGAAAAGCATGCTGGCTGGATGGGCAGGGAGAGAAACAGAGGTGGTCAGGTTGTTAAGCAAAATTAATCTCTTCATGTTGCAGAGCACTATTAGCTGCAATTCTCTGTTGCATGTTGTATGTGAGAAACGTCCATTGATGGCAGTGGCAGTTCCGCATACAACATAAAACCAGAGATGTGTATTTTACTTTCTGCACATGTTTAATTAGGGATATTTTGTTAAATGAATGGTATAGGTAATTGCATTAATCATGCTGCATGTTAATTTGAGTCAGTGGCCCAAAAGGCAGACAATATCTGTGCTGAACCTCCAGCAGGTGGCGCTATGAGGCCAAAAGTGGGCATTTGGACCCTAAAGCCACTTTTGCACTTTTCAGATTCTGGGCGGTTCTGAGAGCAGAAGTGGCCCTTAGCATAAATCTGGAGCAGCCTTCCAAGGGTGGCTATAGCTGTGCCATAGTCTGGAGCAGTCCAGAATCTCCATAGTGGTGAGCAATGTGGAGACTCTCTAATGTCACTGCACTGGGGTTTGCATATGGGCTATTATCAGGATACTTAAGGTGACACTACATGGTGCCTGTGCGGGGCTGCATTCTACCCTGGCCATTATGGTAATTTTGTCCATTGTATGGCACCAAAGAGAGAGGTACCTTTTCTCCCCATATATATTAAATAAAAGGGGAAAGAGGCCATGGCAGGAATTGCTAAGAAACTAGAATATCTTTAACAAAAATAGTGACAATGAATGAAACAAAAAGACAGCTAACAGAAAATAGATGTGTAGAACAAAGCGAGGATGAAAATAGAACATTAAACACATGCATTCTCTTCCTCTTTTCATAGATGCCTGATCTGGAAATCTTTACTCATGCAAGTGGCCCTTACTACCCAAGAGCCAGTATTAAATTCATTCAGGCATGGCTGCAGGATTAGATTTACAGCTTAAATGCCATAGGTTTGGGTTATATGTTAAAACAAAGTTGAGTGGGTACCTTATACTCTTTTGAAATTAAGACAAAGTAAATACTTATTGACTCAGAAATTAATTTCAATAGCAAGTGTAGCCTTTCTCCTCTAAAGAGGATCAGGCTTCCTTAAACAAGGATTAAACAACATCTCTTGTTGCTAAAGAAAGACTAACCATAAATGTCAAAAAACATAAACACCGCAAACCCAGGAAATAATACTTACACCCACTGCAATTAAATAACGCACAGTAAACAGATTCTTGATTTACAAGGAAATATGAATGACTTTTATACCAATTATTCTGAAATCATTTTGTTCACTATGACTTGTAGATCTGCTGTATATAGCAAAATGTTTGGGATTTTTTTTTTACTAACTAAAATGTGCTTGCATACTTGTTCTGTGATTATAGAGAACTGTATAGTGACACTGTAAAGATGACCAGTGGAAGGTTATGATTTTGGAGGTCTTTATTCTGCAGAGTTTATATGGCAATAAAATAAAGATTATACATCCTTTAAATGCAGTGGTGACATGTCCTGTGTTTTCTGGAAGATTAAATTATAATTTGTTTAGATCTTTGGGGAGAACAATGTATTTCTGCACCTTCACACCCTTTATTCCTTTCTTTTTATTCACCTTTTATAATTTCTGTATTAAATAGAATAGTTTCTGGAAGATTTCATATTGAAACTTTGTTCACAATTTTGAAAAAGTACTGTTGACTTGTGACATCTTGAGAGAGAGTATATTCCACTGAATTATTTGCAGGCTTAAAGTGTTTGTGATTTTTTTTATTAAACTTTTTATTTCAGTAAAACTGAAATTTGGTAGCCATATAACTAAATAGTCTCATATTAAGGAACTACATAATGGAAATTCTTGATTGTCTTGTTTGCATGAACAATAGTTTTTATTTCCTTTCAGTTAATCTGCATTGCTTTAAATACAGTCCAAGCAAAAGAGATGTGTGTGTAACATGTAGATTTTTCTCATCCTGTTCCTGGAATCTTGCCTCACACGTACACATCTCCCAAAAGCTTCCAATCAAAGTCACTCTGTGTAAATACTTATTAGTTATGGACTTTGCTATGAAGCCCACTGAGGCCTATTGTCTTTTTAGCCAGAGACATTTTTGCCCGCTCATCTGCTTTATCGGCCTGCAGTGGTAACCTCATGCCAAAATTGTTATTGCAGCATAAATTAATGAATACAAGTAATTACTCAGACTTCTCAACACTCCATAATTGCAAACACCAGAGACTTTCATTGGAATAACATTTTTTAAGGTTAATAGTTTTCCCCAAATCTTTCATCCATGCCAAAGTAACTCAGACATTTCTGAAAATAACTAGACCTAATGGCAGGTTTAACTTTATGCAGCTGCTGCTTGTTTGGCAGAATTAACTCAGTTTGGACCCTCCGTTTAAAGATGCAGTTCAATAAAGTAACTATCGGTAGCGAGGTGCACATGCTACTGTGCATTAACAATTGTTTACATCTCTTTCCTGTTTATGATCCCATTGTATTCTCCTTTGAAATGCAAGAGTTCTGTGGTACAAAAGGGCCTGATCCAAGGTTCTTGGAAGTAATTGGAAAGAAACCCTTTGATTGCAGAGGGCTTCAAATCTGGCCTGAGAAGGAGACAGGACGTCAGGAGATGACTTGGAAGAAAGAGTAGGGGAGATTAAAAAAAAAAAAAAAAGCAGAGAAGAAAGCCTGTATTATGTTATGAAAGCAAGTGACTTGTCTGGGTTCAGTGCACACCGACTGAAGCTGTTTTTTTTCCCCAGTAAGATGAAAAATGTTTTGTTTGTATTGGGAAAAGAACAGTTACTATCAGGCATCAAGGTAAGGGCATTCTGTATAACCACATTCATGATTCATCCAGATTTTTCCCAACAGTCAAAATAAATTGTTACACATTGTTATCTTGAACATCATCTTAGTGGATTCAGCTATCTAGGCACAGGGAGGAAATATATACAAATGAAGATACATGTAGATAACTGAAATATAGATGTAAATTGTACATGGCATGCTAAAAATACATGTTAAGGGCATATACTTAGTTGGCTTTTCTTGAAAAGTTCTTCATTTTTTAGATGAAACACCACTATAAAAAGATATGCATCCGATGAAGTGGGTATTCACCCATGAAAGCTCATGCTCCAATACGTCTGTTAGTCTATAAGGTGCCACAACTCTTTGCTGCTTTTATAGAAAGATAAATTCAGCTTACATAAGATTTCTCCTGATTATTGGGCAACTCATATCCCAGCCACCTCTTCCCAGGTGCCCTGCTGGGAAGGGAGCTAATCTGGAGCACGGTTCCATACAATACCCCGTTAAGTGTCTCTTCCTCCTACATACCCAAAACATCCCCTAGTTCCAGAACCATACCAGGTCTGCTGCGAAGGGTCCCTGCAAGACAACAGAGGAGAGGTCTGTATTTGTGTTATAGTGAACTTTCACTGTCAAAGGCTTCCACTCTATGGCCTTGGCAATGATTTTTTGCATTTGCTTAACCTTATATGTGACTCCTCCTATTAAAATCAGTGGGACTGCTTGCACACCCTTGCAGTTCAATCACATGTGCAAATCTTTACAGTATTAGGGGAAACTTAATGGTTATTTCTGAGCATCAGGCTAGATCCCCATCTCACTCCTCACTGATACACATTGTTTGAATACTTCTAGAAAAATCAATAGCAGTCACTTTGCTCTCAGGAAAAGAACCAAGGGAAGTCAGACAGGTTGTTCAAATCCAGACTGTTAGATTTGAAATAATAGTGCCTACCTATAGGTGAGAGGAATGGGATGTAGAGGGGGGTTTAAAAGCCTTGGCCAATGTCGCTTGAGTTTGTGTGGTTTTATAACAGAAGAAATAACTAAAGTTACATTAACAGAATGATTTAACACACAATTTTTGTTTGGTGAGTGTCCTTTAACTGGCACATGAATAACTCCAAGATGCTGCTGCCTTTTTTGTGGTTTGTTACTTGGGCTATAATTATGCAGAAATAGGTGGAAAAGACAGAATTTTTAAAATATTGCTTTTAATCAGTACAGTAGTTTGGTTTTTAGTTTTCCAAACCTGTGAATAGTCTGGAAATACTGGAGTATGCAATCATATTTATACCTAGCTATGTGCCCAGACCATCCTGCAGTAAAGAAGCATTAACACAGGGTGTTCTACACTTCAGTGAGCCTGATGGGCCCAAAAGTCTCTTGGAGGTTGCTCCACCAGGATGGCAACAGACAGCTTGGGGACTGGAGAGCTAACGGCAGCTTAAAGCACATGTCTCCCTCTTCCCCCATTGATTTGTGTTGAGCACAGCTCAGTGACTCCAAAGAATCTTGGTCCCTGGCTTTCCTTTTACAACTGTATGAATATGTCGGGGGAATAAGGAAAACCAACAAGGTTTTATACCATTTGACATGACTGTTCCTCTCTCTATTACTTTGCTTTATTTTTTTGGACCCTCACTGTTTTCTGAATCAAACATGCAGATGTTACAGCAATTCTCTATAGAGCAATAACCAGTGCTATTATTGTGAATACTTATAAACATCCTCTTTGTTTGAAAATTGCAATTAAAATTGCAATGCTAATGGAATTTTTCAGTACAGTGTGAAAGAGAGGCACTTTTGAGCCTCAAATTTGTATTTTGATTAAATGCAAAATTTTTGCATTGAAATTGCTCAGTAGCTCTGCTTCTTCCTTGCAGGGGCAGCTCTAGGTATTTTGCCGCCCCAAGCACGGCAGGCAGGCTGCCTTCAGCGGCTTGCCTGCGGGAGGTCCCTGGTCCCGCAGATTCGGCGGCGTGCCTGTGGGAGGTCCGCCGAAGCCGTGGGACCAGCGGACCTTCTGCAGACGTGCTGTGTGCTGAAGGCAACCTGCCTGCTGCCCTCGCGGTGACTGGCAGAGCACCCCCCGTGGCTTGCCACCCCAGGCACACGCTTGGCGTGCTGGTGCGTGGAGCCGCCCTTGCTTCCTTGGTACTCTTTGTCATTGCAGTCCTGTCAATGACATCTGAATGAGTTGTTCTGCTTGGCAGTTTCCCATACAAACTAAAGAAAGAGAACACATCAAAATCTAAGCACAAATCTGTATTAGGTTCTCATTTGTTCAGTTTCATGCTAGACTTGGGATATCATGCCCCATTACACACATCCTGCCTCTTCTACCGTAGGAGGAACTATAAACGTAGGCTGTGAGCATGTAGACTTTAATGCACATTCTTAACTCTAAGAATGTGAAAAATCTATACACACGTAATACAACTAAAGTATGCATGTAAGTTCCTAAACCCCATTGTGACAAAGCTTCAGCAATGACCATTTCCACCAGCTGAGGATCTGCCCCATTGACTTTCAAACAGACCTAAGGTAAAATGTTCAAAAGCACCCAAGTCCTATTTTCAAAATGATGTAATCACTTCAAGAATCCTATTCTAATTGAAAGCCAATGGGGATTAACATCCTAAGTCATCTGTGCAGTTCGAAAATTTTACCCAATCTATATTCTGTCAATATACTGCCCATATGTGACTGTCTAGCTTTTCTTCTATAAGTAATAAACAGCTTCCTTTTATTTTTGAAAGACTGAATCACCCTTGGGGGAAAACAAGGAAAGCATCCATTGCCTTAAATTACAGGAGAAACTAGTTTACAAACTTAAGCTGTTTTCTAAAGCTAAATAATAGTGGGAAGGAATCTCAAAATCCAAATTCCTACTGTGTTCTTCCCACTTTCCTTTAATGATAAGAAACCAGGACAGGATTACAGAGAGTAAGTCTCACACTGCGCACATTGATATTAGTGTTAGTTTTGCCATTGACACCATCAGTGGTACAGAGTTGGGCCCCAAATCTTTCTTTTAATATGTACAACTACATAATAACGGGCAGGGCCAGTGCAAACATTTGGATGACCTAGGCGGTTGCGTAGGGCGCTGGCATTTGGGGGGCACATTTCCTACCGTGGCGGCTGGATCTTGGGCCGCCCCGGTCACTGCCGGCATTTAGGCAGAGGGACCTGGGGCTGGGGAGCGCTGCCTGCAGCAAGTAAGGGTGGGGGGGCGGCACGCCGGGTGGGGAGGTGGGAGAAGTGAAGCAGCAACGGCATGCTTGGGGTACTCGTGCCCGGAGCAAGGGTGAACTGGGGCAGGGTGGTGCCTCAGGGAGGAGGGTGGAGGGTGGGAAGCTTCCACAAGGGGGGCGGGCACCTCAGGGTGGGGGCACGGAGGGGGGGAGGGCACTAGGTGGAAGTTTCGTCTAGGGCATGAAACATTCTTGCACAGGCCCTGATTACGGAAAGCAATTTAGGTTAATTTGGTTGTAATTTACTTTTTGTAATTACAAATATGGGGCCAGATCCTCATTTGGTGTAAATCAGTGTAGCTCCAATGATTGCAGTGGAACTTCTGTGTTGATTTAAACCAGTTGAGGATCTGGCCTAATTTTCTTGTCAAGAAAGATTAAGTTTTTGAATAAACAACATACAAAAACATAAACTGTTAACCAACATTATAATACTGGCAAAAGTTCCCAGGGCAGACCTGGCCTGAAGTCAGTGTATGGTTGCTGTGAGAGTATGTCAGTGTATGGTTGCTTTCTGCATGCCTGAGACAATTCTGCTTCAGCACAAGTGCTATTGTATATACTTGCTCATCTTCTTACCATGACTGTATGTGCAGCTGTCATACTCATCACAGCTCTGTCTACACATGAAAAACTAAGGTTAAAATCCTGGCTCCATTGAAGTCAATGTTAAAAAAACCCATTGACTTCAATTGGGTATTACCTTCCCTAGCAGGAAGAGATTCTGACTGGAGTTCTGTCAGAGCTGTACTGCTTCCTCTGTACCAACCTGAGCTTGTTGCTGTTTGTCTTATGGCTCACTAATATTGATCTTTGTGTGCAGTGTGGATATCATAAGAGTAAGTAATGCTCAAGGTACAATGAAAGGAAGAGGATCGTTTTGTGGCTGCTGATCTTTGTCCTGCCTGCCTGGCTTACATTCCATTGCATGTGTCCTGTGGCCCTTTTGCTTAATTCAAATTTTACAAAAAAGCAGGGGCTCAACTGATTGTGTCTCTCATTTTTTTTACTTCACAGATTGTGAGTAGGTGCTCCTATTTACTGAGTTCTACAATGCAAACAAAAAAAAGGCAGCAAATTTCTACTTGATAAAATATTTTTTTTCTTTTACACAATGTGTGATAGCGCATGGAACTCACTGCCACAATTTGTCAGTAAAACCAAGTAACTAAAGATAGTTCAGACTCAGGAAGACTGTGAAGAGCTACAAAAGGATTTCTCAAAAATGGGTGACTGGGCAACAAAATGGTAGATGAAATTTAATATTGATAAATGCAAAGTAATGCACATTGGAAAACATAATCCCAACTTTAAAATTATGGGGTCTAAATTAGCTGTTATCACTCAAGAAAGAGATCTTGGAGTCATTGTGGATAGTTCTCTGAAAACATCCACTCAATGTGCAGCAGCAGTCAAAAAAGCAAACAGAATGCTGGGAATAATTAAGAAAGGGGTAGATAATAGGACAGAAAATACCATGTTGCCTCTATATCAATCCATGGTATGCCACATCTTGAATACTGTGGGCAGATGTAGTCACCCCATCTCAAAACAGATACATTGGAATTGGAAAAGGTTCAGAGAAGGGCAACAAAAATGATTAGGTGTATGGAACGGCTTCCATATGAGGAGAGATTAATAAGACTGGGACTTTTCAGCTTGGAAAAGAGACGGCTAACGGTGGTATGACTGAGGTCTATAAAATCATGACTGCTGTAGAGAAAGTAGAAAAGGAAGTGTTGTTTACTCCTTCTCATAACATAAGAACTAGGGATCACCAAATGAAATTATTAGGCAGCAGGTTTAAAACAAATAAAGGAAGTATTTCTTCACACAACACACAGTCAACCTGTGGAACTCTTTGCCAGAGGATGTTGTGAAGGCCAAGACTACAACAGGGTTCAAACAAGAATTAGATAAATTCTTCGAGTATAGGTCCATCAATGACTATTAGCCAGAATGGGCAGGAATGGTGTCCCTAGCCTCTGTTTGCCAGAAGCTGGGGATGAGCGACAGGGGATGGATCACTTGATGATTACTTGTTCTGCTCATTCTCTCTGGGGCACCTGGCACTGGCCACTGTCGGAAGACAGGATACCTGGCGAGATGGACCTTTGGTCTGTCCCAGTAGGGCCGTTCTTATGACTAGCAGATTCAGAAACAGATTATGATATGGATCATAGCATCCACATCAGGTAAGATAAAAATAGAGGATATAAACCTTCAGAGTATAAGCTGACTGCCCACAGTTAGAAATTCATTTCTCCTGTGAGCGTGTTATAGTGTAATTCTCCTGTACAGAGGTTTTACTCTCCCAAACACCTGATTTTGGCCACTCTTATTAGTAGAATACTGGATTGGATAACCCACTGATATTATATGGTATTGCAGTTTCCATGTTCTTACAGTTTGAGTTCTTCTCACAAGCACAGGTACTGGGGGTGCTGCCGCACCCCTGGCTTGAAGTAGCAACAATAACCCAAAAACATGGTCTCCGCCTTCTGCACCCCCATTATAAAAATTGTTCCAGCACCACTGCTCACAAGGAAACCTACAAAAACAACGAGGAGTCCTTGTGGCACCTTAGAGACGAACGAATTTATTTGAGTAAAAGCTTATGCCCAAACAAATTTGTTAGTCTCCAAGGTGCCACAAGGACTCCTCGTTGTTTTTGCTGATACAGACTAACATGGCTACCAGTCTGAAAGGAAACCTGTGGTGAGGTCACTGGCTTTGTGTTTGCATGTCGATTGGGTTAGCTTTGAGGAAGCAAACGTAGGGAGAAGGAGCTCAGTAAACTGGGGAAATAAATTTGCTTCTTGTCCCTCTTTGCACTAAAAATGTCAAAGGTGGTTGCTGCTATGCTGATTCTGCTTGGAATTTCACAAGCACAACATGTCAATCCTTTTCATACATATTTGCACATTTGAAAGCAAAAAAGCAACATTACCCTGAAAATTCACAGGAAAGCAACATTTTAGGGTGTTAAAATGCTTGAAATGACATGGTGAATATTTTCACAGAACCTTGTCACCACTCTGATTACTCTAACATTTTTTTTCTCTTCCAGTAAACAAATGGGTCAAAACAGCTTTTCCCATCTGAAACTGTATTTTCATGGTAGTTTTGCATGTAACAATAGGCAGAATCATTTCTAAGTATTGTGTGAACTTCTCATAAACCATAATTTGCATTTTCCATAAACTGTATATTAAACGAAACCCCTCAGATTATTAAATCCTAACCCTTAGCTAAAGTCATGGAGCTATGCTAATTTACCTCAATTAAGGATCTGGTCCAAAGGATTAATTGTCATAGGAAAGTGACTACATATGTTTAAATACCATTTGATTAAAAAGAAGTGAGTAGAGATAATTATGTAATTAATTTCACTTTGCAATACATCTATTACAATTATGAAACCTATCTGTATTTACTTATGCATGTACAGAACATAATTCATTTTACGTATGTAGCTCATGAACATGTATGTAGAGCATGCTGGCAGTGGAAGAGTTAGTGACTACCTCATTGGAATTCCATGCATCCAGTTCTCTTTTTAACAATAACAAATGCCAACCTTCCTTCATATGTTATAGTCCTTTATGAGCTTTGTTAATAAACTGAAGGAGAGAATAACATATAACCAGTGGTATACTGTCAATAAAATTTAAGAGAATTATTTAAGCAAATTCACTGAGCCAGCAAATTAATTGGAGTATGTTATCTGAATTGATTAAAGGAAATGTATTTGCTTCCCCTGATTATTTTGCTGCAATTCCATTAATCTCAGCCTATGTGTATATATTAGTACGCGAATGGTATCATTTCATTACTGAGTTTTTAGTAATGCAAAGTTAATATTGGAAGCAATGTTAACATTGACTTAAATCAAGATACAACTAGTCCTATTGCTAAAATAAAACAGTGTTGTCAACATACTGTCATTGTTTAAATTATGCAAAATAAAGTTAAGTAATTGGCATAATAATAGAACTTGCTAACTGTAACTCTTCCTGGCATTTGTTCTTTTGCTGGTAATGAAATAACCAGCAAATGAACAGTCGAGAATCAGGTGTGAAGCCATAATGGTGGCCAATAAAATAAGCAGTATGATTTAAGACTGGCAAGTGGAGCATTACTTTCAGGAGAGAGACAGTGAGGTGAAATCAGCCATCAGGGAAAGAAAATCAGCTGGTGAATCTGGATTCTTACTTAGAGATTGGAGGGGAGAAGTACTCAAAGCTGAAAAAAGAGGGAAAGAACAGAATCAGCACCAGGGCTCAGAGGAGAAACTTAATTGATATCCATGAAAAGCTGAACAGTGTTAAGTTTAGGAGAGAGTTCAAAATTTTGTTGTGGTAGATAGGAAAAATCCCATATGGCGGGATACAATCTAATTAGGATGAAACATCCCACCCTCACCCCCAGCCACCACCTCAGCTGTCAGCTTTGTAATGAAAAATGACATCCACCCAAGCCTGGTGAGTTTTAAAGTGCTTGCTAGCAGGGTAATCGCAGCAGGAGGTTAAAGGGGCTATTATGCTGACAGCTGCTGGAGGTTTTATGAGCCTATAGAATGTCAATTGTTTGATTTTACATTAAATAAAAAATGAAATGATAAATAATAAATGGTATCAAATTGAAAAAAATCAGGATTCTATATTTCGAAGATATTTCTAGGTATTAAGTCCTTAATTCAGGGGGGCATTCTTTATTCAGAAAAGTGTTTAAGCACATGTTCCAGTCCTAGTGAAATCAATGGATATTAAACATGATTAAATTTAAGCACGTGTTCAAGTGCTTTCCTGAATGTTGGCCCAAATCACCAAGTTGCTGATGCAGCAATCAAGAAGCATTTTTATAAACTTATAAAAATTGAATTCACCTAATGGATTGTTTATAGAGTTTCTAAGAACATAATTGATTTAGAAGCTCATTACCAGAAACAGGATCTTTAAATGAAATCTAGATCCTTCACTCCAACTGAGCTATGCTTGTTGCAGGACTTGGAAGGGTGGTAATGAATTTTTTTGCTCCCTTGATCCAGTCACCAATTTCAGTAAAAGCAGCCTTGGGGCTGCTCTAACTTACATTTAGTTTCCCACCGGGGAAATCACTGGGAATCACTGGATACTGAAGGGGACAAGAATGAGAATTGTATTGGCATAACAGTAATGCTCCCACACCCAGGGTTCTCCTACTCTGGAGCAATCGTCAGGGATGCAGATCCAGCCCAACCCTTCCTTTATAACACTACACAATACTATCTTAAAAGTGTTAAGTTAAAATATTTTAGCTGGCCGTTTATCACTCCTGTGTATTCAAGAAGTGTTCCAAAAGACTAGGCCTGATTCTCCATTGCCTTATGCACTGTATAGTCCTTTACTTTACTGCTGCGCAAAGTGGGTGCAGAGTAATACCATTCTGATTCAATAAATGGCCATATAAGGTGGAAGTCAGGAGAATCAGGCCCTTTGTTTTTACCTTTCCTCTACATTCCCTGTAAACTAAATATTTCAGTGGGGCTCCATGTGGGCATAAAGATCCACCTGCGTAGATTAGCGTGATTACAATTTGGCCTAATTCTGATCTTGCACCAGCCCCTACTCTGGTGTCAATGGAATTACACTGGTATAAGGGAGAGCAGAACCAGGTATATTGCAACAAAAAGCCTTCAGAGCATAATTGCAATAACACCATCATCAGTGGGCTTTATTTACCCCACCCATTTAAAAATGTATGGCTTGATTATATGTTATAGAAGTGTAATAGCTAAGATAATATTTACATCATCACTGTCAGATATTCTTTCCACAACTTCTGCCCTTCTAGTCCCCTCTGGGGAGTCTCTAGGACTGTGGCTCTTAACTTTTCCAGAGTACTGTACCCCTTTCAGGAGTCTGATTTGTCTTGCGTACCCCTAGTTTCACCTCACTTAAAAACTATTTGCTCAGAAAATCAGACATAAAAATACAAAAGTGTCACAGCACACTCTTACTGACAAATTGCTTGCTTTCTCATTTTTACCTTATCATTATAAAATAAATCAATTGGAATATAAATATTATACTTACATTTCAATGTATAGTATATAGAGCAGTATAAACAAGTCATTGTATGAAAATATAGTTTGCACTGACTTCGCTAGTGCTTTTTATGTAGGCTGTTGTAAAACCAGTCAAACATCTAGATGAGTTGATCTTCTACCCCCTAGAAGACAGACCCCTGCATGCCCTGAGGGGTACGCGTACCACTGGCTGAGAACCACTGCTCTAGGATCCCCTTTTCTCTTCTAGCCTTACTCTCAGACCTGAAACTATGTCCAGTAAGTGCAGCAGTTTGAATAGGCTGCTTGAGAACAGTACAAATTGGTGTCTCCGCTTCCTAATCTTCCCTGCCGCTGTCTGCAAGAACAAGGGAATTGAAGCTAACTTGTCATTTCACTTGCCAACCTTCCCAAGTTAAGAATTCTGTTGTAGAATAGAAACAAGCATCAAGTTATGGATAGTATATGATTTATGCTGCTATAACTTTATCCTGCCTTCCCCAATTTTTCCTGCCACTTCCTCTCTTAGTCATCATAAAGCCATAAACCATTCTTTTATACTTTTTTACTTAACTAGATAGGGAAATGTGTTCACCAAGTTTTGCTTTCCCCTCAGAAACTCCATATTAAAGCATGGTTTTTTTCTTTAACCAAAAAAAAAAAAAGGCTAAATTATGTAATAACTTAAAGTATCTTAGGAGAGCTATTTAGCAAAGTTATAAGTGGATTTTCCAGAGTTCCAGGATATCCTAGCTCTGGTCCCTAAATTGATGCTAGGATTATAGCTCTAATCACGGGTTTAGTACTTTCAAAGCTATTTGCGTATCCATGATGTAGGACGAGTCTGAGGCCAGATCCATGTGTGGTTGTTGTGTATAAGTCCCCATGCCATCTAGGAATTTTATTTTAGAAACGCTGGCTTGGAAGCTATTGTGGATCCTGAATGAATAAACTGTTTTATTTGACTCATTTGAACAGTAATGACAAAATTCAACAAAGTACTTAAGAAAATTACAGGGGAATACAATAATTATATTTGTGGAAACAATACCTGTAAACATATGGGATATATGAAAGAGTGCATTTGAGTATGGAAATGTGGCATGTTGCTTCCCTCACCTCCCCTCAGTGGTATAATTCATGTACTTTATATAGTACAGAAATTTGTGAAGACTATGATTCTTATGAAGATATCACACATGAGCAAGGACTGCTACTTCATTTGTGGTTTGCTACAGTGGTGATAAATGTTGCATTATTTTTCACATACTCCAGGTGTATTGCATCCAGGTGTATTGATTTACTTGTCACCCAGAAATGTTTCTATGAATGCCCTGCTTTCCTCTAAGCTCCTGTCTGTTTGTCAGCTAATAAGACTGAAAAACATATGGGGGTAATCACACAGTGGTGTGAGATGTACCATAGTTATTTACCTATTTGTAGAATAAGAAATAATGGCATCATTTTAGATGCCACTGAGATTAAATGTTGAATTAAAAGAGGCAAGCACTGCACACTCTCCTCCTTGCCCTGTTCAGTCACACACATCATTATTCTTTGTCTCTCTCTCTGACTCCCTCCTCTGAGTTATGCTGGGAAGTGAAATGAAATGAAGAGATGTTTTTTGAATATTTAGTCAAGTGACTTGTTGAAGATGAAACTATAATGCTAGCTCAGTCATTCTTGTAGTTCTATGGTTTGGTAGGTGGAGACTGGTTTTAAACAGGTACAGTTTTGCTTTGTGCCACAAAAAGTGAAAACTTCTCTCTGTCGCATAAAAAATGTGTGATGAAAATTACTACCAATTCATAAAATAATTCAAGAATTGTGACACTTGGTATGACAAATGAGTGTGTCTGCAATTCACCACTTCTATAGCCTAATGGGAGAGGTGTACAATTCCAGTACACTATTATGCCTGGACAATTGATTCAGCACACTATCTAACTGGAAACTAGACTTTTAAAAGGTTGTCATCTATGTAACTTTCTGTAACCTTTATGTTGAAATGTTCCCAATTAATATTAAGTTTTTAAAGATAAGGACGTAATAAAACCCAACTTAGTTTTCAGGTTTGAGCCTCTAGGTTGGTTACAGAAAACTTATTTAGTAGAGGACCACTAGGTGACATTTTGAATAATATAACCAAATTTTATTAAAAAGAAAAAGGATTAATTTAGCAAACAGGCTTGCAGTTTCCACATACACAATTATACTTACACTCAGAGATGAAATAATGCATCAGTGGGTGATCAGTCTACTGAGAAGAGTGAAGTATAGCTTTATAACCCTGGAACTGAGCGGTACGCTTTGGATGTTAATTGGAGTTCTCCTGCAATTTAGTAAAACTACTCCTTTTATAATCCATGATAATATTAATTAATATTGAACTGCCCTTTACTATAATTATATTTCCACCACCTTATTGGCTCCTTGCATTACACATTATTTAAATTAACATCTGTGCCCATGTCCTTCCCATAATTATCAATATAGACAGCATTTGAATAGAACATTCACATCTCAAAAACCTTGCTTAAGCCATTTATAACCAAAACCTAACCGTAACCTAACCCTGGATCATATCCTTGCTAGCTCTTATTTTCCCATAAGACACTGTTTCCAATTTATCTTTGACTTTTCTCACACTGTCAACTTCAGTTTCCCATATTCCTCTACACTTAAGTTTGGAGCCTAAGTTAACGTAACTTCTTCTTATTTCTTAACCTAAACCATCCTACAGGCTACATCTGGTCTTCCAATAGGAAGATGCCAATTTCTCCCATCACATTTCTAAAATGAATGAATTTCCCATGAATCAAACTTGGTTTCTCACTATTAATAATATTTTACTGAAATTACTTTTCACAAACTATAGTGCATTTTTTTAAAGTCCTTTCTACATCCCTCTGGACCATTCACTACATCTAGCTCAGTAGCTCATCTAGCTCCCTGTGACATTACTCAACTGTTTTTCTGAACTCCAGCATATTATCTGTCTATGTTGCTCTGGAAACCTTATGTTGCATAACCCAGACCATGTTCTGGTCGCTGCTTCTAGGTAATCTGGAATCCATCTAATTTATTTAGTTATATTACAATATTTCTTTTCCATCCCTAACTAACATATAATTATTAAAGCTATCATATACAGGTACTGTAGGCATTAAACATGATGGTATCATACCTGATGCTGACAGCTGTGCGTGTCTGTGTAGCATTCATAATGACATATGCACAGTTCCTACCTAGGCTAATCCTCAATTAATCTAATGAGGAAAGTGTACAATTCCCAGTGCACAAATCATTGAGAAGCTCACTATATTCCCCATCTTTTGACTGCTTTTTTGTTAACACAATGCTTTTCATATATTCCAAACACTTCCATATTTCCATAGATGTTGGTTTTTCATGTGTTATGTGATCTAAGGGCTTGTACTGTATAGTTAAAGCAGTGCCACACTAGGAGGGGTTGATACAGTTATGCTTCTATAGCGGTATATCTTATTTCTGTACAGGAAGTAAAATGAACTATACCAATTTAAGACACCTTTATAAGCACCCCCAACTGAAACAGTGGTAGACCGAGCCACTTAAATAATACATTATTGTAGCTCTTTATTAGAAAAGAAAAATGTAGCTGTCTCAGAGCACTTTACCAAAAAACAACCCAAACCCCTTCACTTTCACTATGCCTCCCTGATGCCATGCAATAGGCATCTGCCTCCAATGTCCCTCTTCCAAATCTTCAAAGGAATCCCACCTTCACTGACATATTGTGAGGCTTTAGCGGGTAATCAGATGAGGGCTTCAGATCTTGTATGTTCTGGAGTGTCCCTGCATTTGAACTATCCCAGAATACCCTGCACATTTATGGTCCCCCCCAAAAAACAGAGTACTGAAGACAGATTTGAAGAAAACACTGAGCCCAGAAGACGTCAGTCCTGCTGAGACTGAATTGGATCTGTAGGATAGCCTCAGAAATGAGAAGCCTGTAATTAGGAGCTTTTGGGATGCTGTGGTAGGCAGAATTGTGTAAACCTGAAGATGAACTCCCTGTTGTTCTCCCAGATCCAGAGGAAGGAAACTTCATGGTCTGTATTCTGTCAGCCTGGTCCTCGTTAAGGTTTAGATGCTTTGTTCTTCTTACCATCTAATTCTGCTAGTTATTGTTTCATTCCATTCTGGAACTCTGACCAAAATATAACAGCTATTGTGGTTTGGAAAAGAACACACTTAAATGAACATAAAACAACATGGATCCATGTTTGGGACCGCTTTTGTTTCCCAAACCAAACAAATGCCCCTAGGGAATATCTCTGTAGATATTACAAAAGCCCCCCCTTCTATTGTACACACTTCATCCTTTCTGAAATAAATCAGTTATTAATAACTCTGTAAGTGATAAATTATTGTGTGAAGGGTTCCATGTACTTGTTTGACAGTTATGTAATTTTGTTAATTAGACACAGAAATAATCTGAAAGATAAAAGTGAGTAAGTGCCACATACAACCTAAAAGTTGAATCAAATTAGCTATGCATGGTCCAGGGGGACAAATGCCTAGGATATCTCTTCATGTTTCTAAAAGCATGCACAAAACCTCTATTTTCCTGTAGAGTGCTACTTAAGTCTTTATAACTCATCCATCAGTGGTTTCTGAGCACTGTGATAGTCTGGTGTTGGAAATTCATGTTTTGCTTTGCTTTTGTTTAGTTTAAAAGCTGAGCTATCTTTTCACTAATACACATAGTTCAAGATCAATGCTTATACCTGAATATTAGTACTAAAGTAATAATGGTGTATCAGACTCCACCAGACATATGTTAGTAATGGTTTAATGTTTTGCTCATATTTGCTGGGTTAAAGTTTACTCTACATACTGTTTTATGTTCTTTAAGCTGAAAACAATTCTTGCCAGTTTGAAACAATTTCCAAACTGGAAAATAAATCTTTTTGATTTTGGACTGATCCATAACCTAAACTGTAGGACTGTGTTTTTAGCATGGGATTGGAATCTTTCTCCATACTCAACCCCCAAATTTGAAAGGATTCAGATCTAATGATGGGGTTTTCAAAATCAGTGAGAGTAAGGTGCCTAACTTACATAAACATTTTTGAAAATCCCATCCTAAGATTCTAGTTTTACCCCCGTCTGCTGTCTGTACTATACAGTAAGCTCTTACCAAGACTTTATCAATCTTTTCTTATTTCATGTGATTGCGTGAAAATGGGGGGAAGGAGAGGGTGGTGAGTGGGTGGGGAAATGAGACTTTTAAGCCTGAGTACATCATAGCATTTGCTGATAGTTATTGTCCAACCACCTGCCCCACTGGCAGACTTTCTTATCTCTGATTTTATATCGTTAACGTCCTCATGCAGTAGGCTGTCTTAGGCCTCAGTCTTACATTCATGTTTAACTTTTAGGCACATAAAATTTATGCAATCAGTAGGGGTGCTCATGAATTTAAGGTTAAGCACTTAGATAGTTGTTTCCAGGATTGAGACTTTCACATACAGCTTTTGGAACACAGCATAATACTCACAGGTTGCAGTGGGTAGGCATAGGGACATATTATGGTAAGTCACCTTGCCTCTTAAGATGTTACAGTATTTCTCTGTACTAGTATTTCTCAAAGTAATACTATTTCAGAAGAGAGAATAATTAAAATATGAGATTCTATCTTTTCTATCTCTTCAATCTGCTTAATAAAATTAATTCAAATAATTTAATATAACTATTAATTCAAATAATCTATGTCCTATTGTACTTACCAGGTTGAAGAAAGATCCCAATATAAGATCTTGCTACAGCAGAAGAGAGGAGAATCACAGTTTTTGTGTAGCACTGATAAATGAAATTGTTTTTAATTGTTCAATTTATTAATGTAACTTCTGTTCACCATTCACTACACTTGCCTACACTGTAACTTCTGTTCCATATTGTAATTCAAACCCCATTTTAAAACACTCACTCCATTTTGTAAAAGCTTCCTCCAACCTTCATTTTTGCAAACCCTGCTGTAATCTTATTAGTTTAGTTTAGATGTGTGAATGAGGTATGTATGAATGATGGAATCAACCTCCAGCCCCAGCCTGTCCTGATGAGATAAAGTTCAAATACCAACAGCTGAAGACCTAGACAACAGCCCTAAACAAAGTAAGAAGCATCCACCCTAAAGTGAAAAGGACAACAGAACACCAGAAGGAAGATCAAAGCCAGGTCCAAGGCTGAAAGTCATGCCTGCAATTGATGGGTGATCAATCTAAACCCAGAGGCAGCGTGACACAGCAAGACCTATAGACTTTGAATCCAAACTAAAAGCCTATAAAAAAGAATGGTGAGATGAGAAACTCTGGGTAATATTCTGCTGCCAACATGGAAGAACATCGGTGCCTGCCCAACAGAGATCCAGCTCAGCCTTGTGCCCAGCTTTCCTGGCCAGTTAGCTGCCACAAGCTACGAACCCAAGCTGCAAAATCAAGCCATGAACTTAAGCTATCTTCAGGACTGGTAACTATGCAGCAGCTGCAGAACACCTGATGAATGTGGATGTGTGTGTGTGAGTGTATGTGTGTGTATAGGTATTAGGTATAATGTGAATGTGTGTGTGTGTGTGTGTGTATAGGTAATAGGTATAATGTGTGTGTATAAGAATTAAGATATTAGTTATTAGTCATAAATTATTATCATAATAAATGTGGCATCTTTGCCTTGTCCCCTTTAATAAGATCCTGCTGGTTTTTACTGGTCTAATATAATTGGTACAACATTTGCATTGCTTGCAATCTTATGAAAGGTCTGAATGCTGTTCCATAGCTTTGTATATTGTCAGCAATGCCTCCTGAACATCATCGGCAGTCAATAGACAGCTAGGAGTCAACTCTCTAGGGTTCTCTTCAGGCCCTTCAGAATCCTCTCCTGGCTTATTTACTTTCAACAAGTTGTCAGACAGCCGCAACCTGTAAATTGACTGCATCCTAGTATTGGTGTGGTTCAGCTAAGAGTACTGGAGGGCAGTTGTTTTTTCAGCAGTAGGATAGCTTTTTATTTTGATCTATTTGATCTTTAGATAAAAAGGAAGAACAGTTTTCCTGTGAGCAAATGGTAGTGGAAATAAGTACCAAAGACTCATCATTGTGCAGGTTAATTATGCCTGGTTTATAACAATAAGGTACAAGTTAATTAGTGCTGAGCCAGCCTGACACCACTCACTAGCAAAACACCAATAGCAGTTCCTGAATTGAACAAGGATAAATGTGCCTGATTTAATACAAAGTGTTAAGTTTGGGTCATTAATTGGTCTAACTGTTAACCTACTGTTCAATTTAAAGCTCTCCAACTTTAGTGGAGTACAATGTAAAAATCAGACACAGATAATTAACTCACTAGTGAATTTCTGCATTGAAGCTCATCTTTTAAGTTTCAACCTAGATTTCTCCCAGCAGATGTTCAGTTTATTCATTAGAACAGCCTCAGGGTGATTCATCTCTTTGTATAGTAGCACTGGGGCCAGCATTTTAAATGAATACCTAACATTAGGCTCCTAAATCAATATGTAGGCCTCTGAATAAAAATGGCCATTTTTTCAGAGGCTCTGAGCATCCATTCCTTCCACTGATGTCATTGAGAGAAATCGGTATTTAATGACCTGCGGGCACCTCTGAAAATCAGGCCACTCTTCTTTAAATGACAGAATACCACTTTACTGTAGGTACCTAAGTATAGGCACCTTAGTACGAAAATGTTGGCCAAAGTCCTTATGTGCCACTGAAATGAGGAAGAGGCACCAAAGCTTGGAAAAGAAGCTGTGGGCCCAAGAATTAATGAGAAGAGTGTTTCAGTATGATAATATATATTTATATAGTTCCCTCTACAGTCCTTAAATTTCATGATAATATGAATCACATATATGGCTGTGTACATATTTAGTGTTATCTATTTTACAAAAAGTAATTTTTTGGTATGATGGAATATAATATATTGGGGAAATATCTTGAGATGTGTTCTATTTACATAAATGATTATATTTCAAAGACTTGAAAAAGCTTAAATATTAAGAGCTTAGATATGATTCATAAGTGCACTGAGTGGCTGCTTTGAGGCAGTTTTGAAGCCAATTAGATTGCTCTGCGAGCATTACAATATTTGTCTCTCTTGGAAAGATGAGGCTAAAGGAAGGTATTAACTTTAATTAAGTAATATGATGACTCACTATATAACTATAAAGAGTGCAGGAAGCATTTCTCAGAAATTCCTTCTTGCTCAGTATTGCAAATGTTAGAAAAACAAGCCCACAAAGTATTGTGTGTGTGTTGAGGGGAAAAAAATATATGTTGTTTTCATTTCAGGCAAAGCACAAGGGACAAATAAAATGGTCTTTACTGTCAGATATTTTTGTGAAGGTAGCTTTTTTGTTGTTGTTCACCTCTTTATATGAGTATAACATGAAAACCTGACCGTGGATCTAAAAAGTTACATTAACAAGAAGTAAATGCAGAAACCAGTAGCAATTAGGCAACACTTGATGTAATCCCTTTATTTGACTTTGTATGTTTCAGCATATCACTTAGAAACTAGTGGGGATGGGAAGAAATAGTAACTTTAACTGTTAAGGCCAGCCCTGGGGCACACTCAGGGACCAAAGGGATTCATATAGAACCTAGCATGCTAAAAGAAGGGTATATGGACTACAGAAAAAAGGAAATGGGAAACCACGGTACGTTATAACCATAAAGCAGATGAATGGCTGTAAAGCAGCTGAGCATCTGGCCCCAAGTGTTTGCACTCTCTTAAAAGTATCAGGGAGGATGATCTACTGTGTTTACTGGTTTCTGATGTGATGTAACATGTTGGCATATAAAAGAAGAGAGAAATGATTTTGCATACTTTAACCATAGTTAGCTTCTGGTGCTAACTATGAATGGAGACTCGGATACTCCTCATTTTAAAACATGTAAACTCAAAACAAGAGTTAAAAGCATCTCTCAGATTCAAAATGGAAACATTCCAGAACACACTCTCCTCACTTGAAGATAGGCTTGAAATACTGATCTCCAAAATTAATAAAATATCTGGTTGCCTAGGTGGTGTTCTAGTGTATGTGGGCGTGACTCTTATTTGGATGTTTAATTGGAAGTAATGTAATGCTACACATATTGCTAGTACTAGTGGAGAAACAAATCTTGATTGGAAAATCGGATGCAGTTATACAAAATTGCTTATCTTGTGGAATTTTTCCTGTAACCGGGGCTAGACCTTGACATCTGCCAAGTATATGAATATAGAGGTTCTTATGCTTTCTGGGACCCCTTCCTTGCATCCATCTACAAATGCCTTCGGTTGTAATTTCCCCAGTCCACTTCCTGAGGGTACTAACAAGCATGCTCTCCTCTCAGGCTAGCTAGTGTTGAGCAGGGAATGAGAATGTGGTCCTGAACCTTCTCAGCTCCTTTGGGTTGACTGGCACCCACATGAGTACTGGCTGGAGAGTACAGGTACTGTGATTGTGCGTGAGTTGGCAGTTAGAGAGGTGATCAGAGAGATGGGTGGTGACATGATTTTTCCATGGCATTCATACTATCCTTTTCATATGCACAAGTCAAACAAGAAATTCTGCAGGATTTAGAATCTTTTCTCACATCATTTGAAATAAATGACCACACTTCTTGATTCCAATGGGAGCAGGATTGGGCACCTCCTTCTCCCCCTCCCATGTGCCCCTATCCCCCCAAAACCCCCTCAAGAGATGTGGCACTGTTTTTGTACATTAAGGTTGTTCTGCAATCCTTATTCATATTGTTTGATCCTGAGACCATTCAAGCCAATGGCATACCTCCCAATGGTACCTATTAAGTCAGTAAGAATATCAGTAAAGTAAGGGGCTACTGTTGGCTGAGAATAAGAGTGGCAGATTCTGGCCCTGTGTAAAATGATCTAATAGTGTGATCATATGACATTTAGGGGTAACATCTTGCGTCTCCCCAGACTATATACAGTAGTATGGTTTATGGTTCAAAGACTAGAAAGATCATAAGGTTTGAAAACTGTGCTGGTCCTTCTGAACCTCCCACTCCCTGCAAAAAATCCTTATTCTATTTTTTTTTCTCAGTAAGCAAACTAAATATTCCAAAATACTATTATGCAGTATAGTAGAGGTGTGCAAAACAGCATCAAAATCTTCATGGCATTTATTTTTATATCCCTAATTAAGAAGACAGCAAATTGATTTGAATAAACAACAATATGTAATTTAATAATATATTGCAAAAAAGAATCTGTGTCAAGTTTTAGTACAATTTAAATGAACAAGTTATAAGTGCCTTAAAATGGGGACTGTAATAGAAATACAGACAGATCATTTAATATGGCAGCAGTAATAGTCACCTCTATCATAGAAAATGTCTAATATCATGCATAATTTTTCCAGGAAATTACACCACAGAAGTTACCAGATGGCACATAAGTTATGTACAGTTTTCTACTGAATTAAGATTGGGGGAGCCCAAGAGAGAAGCTGTTACATAAACTCTGAAATCTAAAGAAGTAAGCAAAAATACTCTTGTTGAGGGAATAGTTATAATAGTAGTAAAGTAAGTAATGGAACGCTAAGGGCCTGATTTTCAAAACATGATCATTAACAGAGTCTTGTTAACATGCTGTTTCCAAGATGATAGTAAACGATGTTGAAAAATTACTGGTTTTTGCTTTAAAACAGACACATACAGAATACAAAAATCTCTGTTTAGTGATCATCTGGGTCTGTTAAAAATATTTATGCACCTCTAGTGTCTAAAGCTTCTCCATAGCACTCTTTATCGACAAGCATAATAATCAAATACCACCCTTATTTAACTAGTTCTTTTGGTACTGAGTAAACCTGCTACAATCTCTTTCAATGACAAGTTAGATTAACAAACAAAATTTGTGGTGGAAGAGCATACGAGCAATGAATAATTTTGGCAGTTGATTAAATGCTTTGATAACTGTAAAAGAAGTTTGTGAGTATATTGCTTTGCCATAAATATTATTCCTATTACACAGCAAGAGAGCAGAAGATAAGGAAAATAATGCTGTTTCTTGCTGTGGGGGCTTACCACCACTGATGGGAATGATAGGGGACCGTAAGGGTGTGAATGGCTCGCTGTTGGTGTACATAGAATCATAGAAGATCAGGGTTGGAAGAGACCTCAGGAGGTCATCTAGTCCAACCCCCTGCTCAAAGCAGGATCAACACCAGTTCAGGGCCAGCTCCAGGCACCAGCTTACCAAGCAGGTGCTTGGGGTGGCAACTCCGGAGGGGGGCGGCACTTTAAAGTATTCGGCAGCAATTCGGCGGAGGGTCCCTCACTCCCGCTCGGAGCGAAGGACCTTCTGCTGAATTGACGCAGATCACGATCGCGGCTTTTTTCTTTTTTTTTGGCTGCTTGGGGTGGCAAAACACCTGGAGCCGGCCCTGCACCAGCTAAATCATCCCAGTCAGGGCTCTATCAAGCTGAGCCTTAAAAACATCTAAGGATGGAGATTCCACCACCCAGGTAACTCATTCCAGTGCTTCACCACCCTCCTAGTGAAATAGGGTTTCCTAATATCCAACCTAGACCTCCCCCTCCGCAATTTGAGACCATTGCTTCTTGTTCTGTCATCTGCCACCACTGAGAACAGCCGAGCTCCATCCTCTTTGGAACCCCCCTTTAGGTCGTTGAAGGCTGCTGTCAAATCCCCCCTCCCTCTTCTTTTCTGCAGACTAAATAACCCCAGTTCCCTCAGCCCCTCCACATAAGTCATGTGCCCCTGCCCCCAATCATTTCATTGCTCTCCACTGGACTCTCTCCAATTTGTCCACATCCCTTCCGTAGTAGGGGGACTAAAACTGGACACAATACTCCAGGTGTGGCCTCACCAGTGCCAAATAGAGGGGAATAATCACTTCCCTCAATCTGCTGGCAATGCTCCTACTATAACAGCCCAATATGCCTTTGGTCTGCTTGACAATGAGGGCTCACTGCTGACTCCTATCCAGCTTCTCATTCACTGTAATACCCAGGTCCTTTTCTGCAGAAATGCTTCTTAAACAGTCAGTCACTAGCTTGTAGCAGTGCATGGGATTCTTTCTTCCTAAGTGCAGGACTCTACACTTGTCCTTGTTGAACTTCATCAGATTTCTTTTGGCCCAAATCTCTAATTTGTCTAGATCACTCTGGACCTTATCCTTACCCTCCAGCATATCTACTTCTGCCCTCAACTTAGTGTCATCTGCGAACTTGCTGAGGGTGCAATCCATCCCATCATCCAGATCATTAATAAAGATGTTGAACAAAAATGACCCCTGGGGCACTCCACTTGATACCGGCTGCCAGCTAGACATCAAGCCATTGATCACTACCCGTTGATCCTGACAATCTAGCCAGCTTTCTATCCGCCTTATAGTCCATTCATCCAATCCATACTTTTTTAATTTGCTCGCAAGATTACTGTGGGAGACCATATCAAAAGCTTTGCTAAAGTCAAGATATATCACCTCCACTGCTTTCTCTATATCCACAGAGCCAGTTATCTCATCGTAGAAGGCAATCAGGTTGGTCAGGCATGGCTTGCCCTTGGTGAATCCATATAGAAGGTTCCTAATCACCTTCCTCTCCTCCAAGTGTTTCAAAATGGATTCCTTGAGTACCTGCTCCATGATTTTGCCAGGGACTGAAGTGAGGCTGACTGGTCTGTAGTTCCCCGGGTTCTCTTTCTTCCCTTGTTTAAATATGGGCACTATATTTGCCTTTTCCCAATTGCCATGAATTTTCAAAGATAATGGCAAATGGCTCTGCAATCTCATTAGCCAACTTCCTCAGCACCCTTGGATGCATTAGATCTGGACCCATGGACTTGTGCACATCCAGATTTTCTAAATTGTTCTTTTCTAAATACCTGTTCTTTCACTACTGGGGGCTGCTGTGTTGCCCAGTGCAGCAGTCTGAGAGCTGACCTTGTCCGTGAAGACCGAGGCAAAAAAAGCATGGAGCTCTTTCCAATCCTCTGTCACTATGTTGCCTTCCTCATTCAGTAAGGGTCCCACACTTTTCCTGACCACCTTCTTGTTGCTAACATACCTGTAGAAACTCTTCTTGTTACCCTTCACATCCCTTGCTAGCTGCAACTCCAATTGTGCCTTGGCCTACCTGATTACACCTCTGCATGCTCTAGCAATATTTTTATATTCCTCCCAAGTCATCTGTCCAAATTTCCAGTTCTTGTAAGGTTCCTATTTGAGTTTAAGCTCAAACAGACCTCTTGATTGCTCTCCCAAATCTCAGAATTACTTTTTATAAGTAAGTTACTACTCTTATGGTTGTGAAGGATACTTTCAGAGGTTAGTGTAACCAGTGCAGCAATGAGTTCTCAGAAAATCTAAAAGAATAGCTCTGTCAATGCACCATTCATTTTAATGGGTGTTAATGCAGATGCCGATAATACTTTCAGTATCAACATTGATAACTATTTCAGTGCTCATTAAAGCATGTAAGGCCTAGTTTATGCTAGAAAATTTAGTTGGCTTAACTGTGTTGTTCAGAGGTGTGAAAAATCCACATCGAGTGGCATAGTCAAGCCAACTAAACCCTGGTGTAGACAGTGCTTCATCAATGGAAGAATTCTTCCATTGACCTAGCTACTGCTTCTCAGGGAGGTGGATTACCTGACATTGGTATATGTAGTGTCTATGCCAAAGCACCACAGCTGTAGCATTTTAAATGGAGACATAACCTAAGAAAGAAGAAGACAGTACAAATTATGAATATTGGCACCAGCTTTTTGTGTGTATGGGTGGGGGAGGGATTGAGTTCACTTTCCTGAAGAGGAGCTCAGCTTCCAAAATGTTGGGGAACACTATCCTAAAGTGTATCAGACTATCCTAAAGTGTATTCCAGAAGTGTAATAGAATAATTTCAGATTATGCAGATAATTTACACACACAATTGGCAACAATTGCAAATCAGCAGAGCTCTGAACTTTTGGAGAATGAAGCTGCTCCTTTTTCTGTGATTTCTTTTCTTTCCAATGGATTTGTCTGTATGTGTATCCTGTGCCTGGATATCTCCATGACAGCAGTGCAATGTGTGGATAATCTGTAATCTAGCACAGCGATTGGAACAGTGACTGTGGAGTGGGTTATGCTACCCATGGGTGTGGGCTGAATAACTTCTTTCTCAAACCCTTTGCACAGAGTCCTTTTAGTCTAGTTTTGCAGAGGTCAGAGAAGGAGAAGGATGACTTTCATCCAATTGGCAGATTCTACTCATAAAATAGTAAATTCATTGCCAGATTCTTTTGGCAAAGATGGAAAAAAAAGATGTTGGTAATTGTCCGTATACTGACTATAGGGCCAGGTTTTGCTTTGCACCTAAGGGCATGAAGAGTTCTTCCTCCTTGTGTAAACATGAGTGCTAACCCCTAACACTCCTGGTGGACAAAGGCTAGAATCTACAAAGAGGGCAGAGCCCTTTCAATTTTCTGTACCTGCTGCAGGTCAGACACTGGATTGGGGGTGGGGGGTGATGCATGGTGCAATATATTCCAGGACTACCAGTGGCTGCTGTTCAGTGTGTGCTCCCTTAGCACTCCCACAACACAGGCATAGTGCCCAGCGAACTGTCTCCCGGGCCTTCCCCAACAAGACACACAAAATGTCAAACATACACACTGAAGCTGAAAAGCCCCATTAGACCTTTAGAGAGCGATTTCCTAGATCTCTGTGCAATGTAAGGGATAAGACTGTACAAAAAAATCCCAGTATTTAGACAGAGGTAAATAGACTTGATCCTGATCTCACTTGTACGTGTTTTCCACTGATTTAACTGAATGTTACTCCTGGACACGTTGGTGTAATATTGATCAGAATCAGGTCCCTGTTCTTTGAATTACAGGTGTAGCTCTCTCCAAAATCATATTCCTATGTTTGCATGGTTGGAGTTGGATAGTATTGTTTTAGTTAATGCATCTGCTCTGTACCCATTAAACCTGCAGGCTTTTTTATTACTCTGGGCTAAGATTTTAGTAGAAGCACCACAGCTTTTTAGAAGCTTGTTCCTGTCAAAAATGCTTTATGAATGTTTGGGCTATTCTCACAATGAAAACTACTTCTGCTGGGCAGAGTCTGGATTATCTTCAACTAGGCACAGTTTATTAGCCATTTGGAGACTATGAATACAATTGGGAAGCCTCAGTCCCTAGCCTCATGTGGTCTTTATTGATGATTTTTAGTAATAATCTTGCAGATAGCATATAAGGATTAATGGGATCAAATCAATTCTTTATTGGACTGGACTAGATTTGCTGATTTATGTAAATCACTGAACGTGGTAAGATTTATATTCTCAATTATTTGATATATTTTTCTCCCTTCTCAATCAGTACTTGGATATCTACAGTGGATGTATTAGTGGGTTATTTTTATGCTGTTATATTTTTGTGTTACAGATAAAGGTAGGAAAATAGCTATGAATAACAGGAACACTCAATCTAGTGTTCCCTTGGGTAGGCAGTATTTCCTAGCGGCTAGGCCACTGGCCTGGGACTGGGACTGCTGGGTAACCTTCGACAAGTCACTTCACCATTTGTTGCTAGTTTTTTCATCTTTAAAATAGGAATAATGATACTGACTTCTTTTGTAATGTGATTTGGGATTTACTGATGACAGGTGCTACACCTGAGTCAGGTGGTGGTGGTGGTGTTTGTTAATAATAAGAATAATATTATTTATTATTTTAAGGCCCTGATTCAGCAAAGCATCCCTGTTCAGGACATAGGATTTGAGTGCACACATCATGAATTTCCTAAATTGAAATGGATTTAAGCACACACTTAAGTGGTGTCCTTACTTGGGCCTATACTAGAGAGAAGCTGCCAGAAGAATATTCAAGGTCCCTATATCCTGAATATACTCTCCCTTTTAATTTACCACAACCTGGATTTGCTGCTAATTAGGGAATTCTGCAAGGCTCATCTGTCTACCCAGGCTGTTCCAGGGGAGGAGGTGGATGCTGAATGGGAGCCTGGGGTTGATGACTGAGGCAAAGCCTCCGTGTAACTGGTTTTAGCTTTAATTGTTGTTTTTTGTCCATGTGCTCAGAGGCTGCTCTTCAGCATATTTTGAAACTAGCGGAAGGAAGAAATGAAGTATTTGCATAATATTGTAATCAAAAACTGAACACATAGGAAAACTCCAGAATATGCCAAATGATTTTGAAATAGTCGGGTATTCTGGTATAGTTATTGACTAGCTATTTTCCGTCTTTATTTTGAGCTAAGCAAACAGAGCTATTCTCCATGCTGTTTACTGTTTGTTAGATGGTATTTTTTAGATTTCTCCCACAATCATTCCATTCATGTACTCCATTAAGTCATTGTCATTTTAGAACATACATGGAGTTGATATCGGTTTGTCATGGAGATTTTGCTGCTAGACCTCAGGTCACAGCAATATCTTGCCCCATTTCATCTTGGCAGGCTCTTATTAAATTCTAATGTTTTATCCCAGATGAATCATCCCCCGACACTAAAAATAGTTGAGAAAGTGCAATTTATTGAGATCCAGAACATCTACTTTGTGATGCGAGGTTGAACCTTGTTATAATATGGTGCTTTTAGAGTTGATATAGAATTACATTTAAAATAAGAACAGACAATAGCATCACTTCATTGACAGAAATGTCTGAACCTTGCATACTCTCCTTCACAAAACAGACACTCTCCTGTATGTCTCGGACCCATTGTGATTCCAGCTATATTTGCGTTTCTCATAGAGGAGATATTCCATGAAAAGTGCTGTGTTACCCTGTTACAAGTAATCCAATATTTGCTCACTTAACAGAAAAAAATAAATGGTAAGAAATTAAATAAAACAAGAATCCAGCTACATGATTTCTCAGTTTAGCCCCATGTTTTGGGAGTCATATTTTTTTTGGAAGAACATTGGTCTGGTCTCCCTCTTTGGAGGTGCAATTTGAACTTTTTCACCTACAAAATAATTGGTTGATATAAATCGGAATACTTGCTAACTGTGGGCCAGGTTCTTATAGTCATACTCCTATTGAGTAACACCTTACTAATCAAGTGGTCCCATTATGGGATAACTCATCATGTAAAGCGTGAGCAAATGTAGCATCTAACTCAGTAGGACTTGTACTTGCAATTAGCTAGTTAGAGGAGAAAGAAGAGGTCAGAAAGGTGCTTCATTCAGTTGAAATATACATGTTTTAAATACTGTACCCAGTGTTGCAACTGTTATTCAGTTCTGAACTCCAAAATGCATATGCACATTTTAAAGGATCACTTAGAATCCCCAATAGGAAGGAACACATTTTCAGAAAAGCGGAGCTCTCTTCTCGAGGGATCTGTGTTTGCAATACATCACATCACACTGCAAGGTGGGCACAACAAAATGTTATGAGCCAAGATGCCACCATGACAACTCTTTAGTGAAGAAAGATTTACAATGGGAAGATAAAAACCATATTTAATTTGATTCCAAAATTCAAGTTTAAATCAGTTAAGATTAGAAAATAGCTGTCATCTTCCCTTTGAGAAATGACTGATGTGCTTGGTGTGTTTATGCCTACTTTTATGAAAGGAATTTATTGCTGCTTTTGAATATTTCTAACCAAATTTTGAAGTGGACCAAAAATGTGCAGACCATCATGCTACTTGCTTAGTAAATTAATAGGCTTTTTAGCAGGTTTGCTATACAGAGACACTGCACAATAAAGCTTATTAAAATTGCTGTAATGTAACAAAGAGATTTAACGCATTATCTTCAATGTGACAGCTACATTTTGTTCTCTAGAGAGGGTTTTGAAGCAGTTACTCCCTTCCAGAAAAACTTTTGGTCTGACACACTAAAGCTTCACACAAGAAGATTTAATGCAACTACTAGACCTCATCATGAATAATTCATAATTTCTAATTTCATCTGAGGCCTGTCATTACAAATTAAGTTACTGGTAAATTTAATGGTAAATACTGATTTGAATGAGATAACGGTTTTTTTTTCTTCATCAAAAATTAAAATACTGAGAGTAATTATGGAAATTAGACAATGGATAGCCAGGCACTCTTTTTAACCATTCAGATTATTCTGAATCCTATCCGAACCATTCAGTAATGATTTCTCTTTCTCTTGCACATGTTAGTGCACCCATCCACACAATTATTATTATTATTATTAATAATAATAATATTAAATCAATGGATTATGATGAATGCTTTGAAAGTAGAACATAAAGCATTATAGTGACCACAAGTGTTTCCCATGGAATACAATTACCCCCAAGAGATCGCAAACCTCAGCTGTTCTAATGTAAAGCATTTTAAAACTCACAGTTACATGCTTGGATGAGAAAGAGGAGTGTTTCTGAGGCCTCTCACTAATACTTTAGATTGATACTCCTTAAGGAACTGATCCAAAGTCCAGTGATGTGAACTGCAGTCTTTTCATCAACTTCAATATGCTTTAGATCAGGCCAAAATTTTTTGTCTTGATATCCTAAGGCCTGGTTTGACATGAGTAGGGCTCTACCAAATTCACGGTTCATTTTGGTCAATTTTATGGTCATATGATTTTAAAAATTGTAAAATTAATGATTTCAGCTATTTAAATCTGAAATTTTACAGTGTTGTACTTGTCGGGGTCCTAACCTGAAAAGGAATTGTGGATGAGGTCATAAGATTATTGTAATGGGGGTTGCGGTTCTGCTACCTTTACTTCTGTGCTGCTGCTGGCAGCAGCCCTGCCTTCAGAGCTGTGCATCTGGAGAGCGGAGGCTGCTGACCAGGATCCCAGCTCTGAAGGCAGACCCTCCTTCAGCAGCACAGAAGTAAAGATGGCATGATATAGTATTGCCATCCTTACTTCTGCATTGCTGTCTGCAGAGCTGGGCCCTCAGCAGCCGCCACTATGTGGCTGCCCAGCTCTGAAGGCAGCAGTGCAGAAGTAAGGTTGGCATGGTATGGTATTGCCACCCTTACTTCTGTGCTGCTGGTAGGGTGATGCTTTCAGTTCTGGGCACCTGGCTATCAGTCATCGATTTCCAGCCACCCAGCTCTGAAGGCAGCACAGAAGTAATGGTGGCAACACTGTGACCACCTCTAAAATAACCTTGTGCCCCCCCCCCCCGCAATTCCCAATTTGAGAAACATTGGTCTCCCTCTGTGAAATCTGTATACTATAAGGTGTAAAAGCACACCAAAGACCAAATTTCATAGGAGGAGATCAGATTCCACAGTCCTTGATGCATTTTTCATGGCCATGAATTTGATAGGGCCCTGGACATGAGTAACTGGACATGCATGAGGCCACATTTCTTGGGAGACAGAATTAGGGAGGTAAATGGATCAGTGGGATGGAAGCAAAATGTCTGTACTAGCTAAGAGGTAAAGAGTAATTCATGCATGGATAGTGCATGGACAGAGTGTGCTATACATGGATTGGTTTATTCAAAGTAACAAGCCAGTCCGAAAACATGTGATGCAATGTATAGAAACATATTGTCTACATATATACAAAGAAAGAGGTTTGCTGTGTAACTAGGGATGTGTGGTATGCCCTATAGAACTGAGTTCTTGGGATGCTGATGGGAAGAGGTCTCAGAGGGAACCCCAATTCTATTATGATTGGGTATTTCTGTTTCTAAGATCAAATTCTGCCATTGAAATCTGAAATGGGCAGCGGAGCCATCCTGCTGGGGGGAATCAATCTGCACCTCTTAATAGATGGAGCAGAATGCCTATTCCTGGTGTGCACTAAGGTCCCTATCCTATTTCAGGATACTTAAACCATTGCCTGTATTCCATTATTATCTCCCACCTCCCTCTCTCATTTCCTGTTATCCCCCCCGCCTCCCCTCACACACAGTGATTCCTCCTTGGTCTTTCTCTAGCCTCCTTTCTGAGGAACGTTGCTGCTACCGAAGGTGGGATGCCAAGCCCCCTAGTTTTCCTCCCCCTTTCTATGCCCACTGTTTGCTGGCATCAGCAGATGAACATTTCCCATTTGGGGTCAGGAGATTGACTGGTGGTTTAGAAGAGAATCAGTTTCTGCTGCGGGAAACTGAAGAGGAGCTTGTAACTCTTTTTTAGTACTCAAAGAAGCAGGAAGCTCCCCTGGTGCCATGATTGAAGAATCAGTCAGGTTTCTGCAAAATCTGGGGTCTCACAGGCCTTCAGGTTCCTAAATATTGGTTCTGGGCAGTTCCAGGGGAAACTCTATTTAGTCAAAGACTTTTAAGAGAAATCAATCTGATATATTTCAAGGCTAGCAATCAGCTTTCGTTATGGATGCTATCTACTGCTGCTCCACAATGTAAAGGGATTGGACACCCCCTTTTCTTTCCTTAGTTAATGAAATCTGAGATTCATTTAGATGCTTAATCAAAAACTGATTTGGCACGGGAGTGGGAAGGAGAGTGGCAGTGATCACTGGTTTTTTTGAGTGTCAAAGGCCCTTTCTTTAGAACCATTTATTTTTTCCCGTGTTCAGAGCAAGCACACAGTTTGCTTAATTTAATATAAGCAAAAGCCCTGTTGTTGCTAGAGTGTTAAAGTGTGAAACCATATATTTTTCATGAAAGCTTTACTTATTACTGAACACCTGGAGTATTTGATGTTTCTTTCGCTCATTGTCCATTTATACCCTTAAATATATAAGAAGTCAATGAAGTTGCACCTACAAGAAAGTCTGGCATGTTCTGCATACAAAAGCCTTATTGCAAGCTACTATATTCAGGGACAGAGTCTGCAAACTTACTCAGGGAGCACTCCACTGGAGTCAGTAGGACTACTTGTATGAGTAAGCGTTTATAACAGGGCAGAATCATGGTCACAGAATGCAAGAGAAATGTCTCAAATGTAAGAAATTAAAGTTGCATGCTTGTTAATATATCAGACACTTCATCTGGATGGCACACCAAGTTAGATTCAGGATATTTAAAAGATCCAGTTTATGAAAAATATGGTTAAAATATAAGTTTAATCAATATTCTTTGTAAAGGGTACAGAACCTTTGCAAAAACATATTAGGGTTTAACTACGACTCATTAACATCAATGAGAATTGTGTGTCTAAGTGCTGATTGGGGATTATAGATGCTTCTGCAGTAAGATAAATGATTATAATGTAAATCATTTAGCCTATTGGAAAACGTATCTTTCAAACTGCATTTTGAATGCCCATTTATTTAGGGCCACAATCCTGTAAACACATGTTACAGCAGGTGTTACCAAGTAGCACTGTTGTGCAGTCTTTCAAGTTCTTTTTCTTTAGTGGAAAAATTGTTCATTCTTAGGGAGATGTGCTGTGGTGTAAGGTGTTTTTTTTTAATGCACAGATCTGTGTAGAAGCAGGTTTTGGAGAGGCAGATGATCAAGCAGCAGGATACTTTGCTTTCTGCCTTGGTCTCTGATTAGAGTAAATTCTGGTGGCAGAGTTGTTTCATGGGAACTGGGCGTTAACATTGGGCTGAGATTCTTGAAAGAAAGAACGACCTGCATGCTTTTTGACCACTTCTGTTATAGATCTGATGTTTAGGTACAAATAAAACAAGTTACATGTAGAATATACCCAGGCTGCTTATAATTGATTTTACCTCCACTGAGAACCTGATCTGCAAGGCCTAGGCATCTGCTACTGGTTGGAAAAGGAGTGATGCTGCTGTTAAGAAAGCGGGATACTGGTGTGAGAAGAAGGGAAAACACAGCACACACACTTAATTTTAAACATCTGCATATTGAAGTCAATAAGTCTGCTTGTGTATTTAAAGTTAAGCTTATAACTAAATGTTTGCAAAATCAATACCATAATGATTGCCTGTGTGCTTGTTTGCGAATATAAATATTGATATTGATATATGCATGTGTGTGTGTGTGTGTGTGTGTGTGTGTGTGTGTATACACAGAGAGAGAGAGAGAGATGAACAAAACAAATGCAGGATTAACTATCGGAAACACTACATTAATTAATATATAAATAAGCTCAACATATTGATAGATACTCTAGTATTTAGGGGGGAGAGAGAGAAACAATATTTTCTACTCCAGTAGGATGTATAGCGTATGCACAAATAAAGAAAAGTTCAGACTTGGGAAATCTGCCGGCAAACACTGTAATTCTCCTGTGGGTCCTCTGTATTCTGAGCATGTAACTGTAGCTTTGTTTTTGATGTTCTTTGAGCCCTGCACATTTTAGTACCCAGAACTGCAGTAAATTGAGTGTCTGACAGCTCTTGAAATCCATGTTCTGTTGCTTTCAGGTTGAATACATTCTGAAATCAATGAAAGAACATGTACAATTTTTATACATGTTTAATATATTTCTACAAGAAAAGGTCAAATGAAGTGGAACATTTCATTTTCAGTGATCTTATGTTTGTGGTGGCAGACAGGAATTATGATGATCAGATGAAGCTGGTAGGCTTAGATATCCTTGAGGCTGCGAGAAATTTATATGGCTTGGTGAGATTACAATAATAATAGAACAGTGTCACAAAACTATAATATATATAATCACAGATAAATTAACCTTTGCACCTAATTTACTGCTTGAAGAACATACGAGGCTCCAATTAATGATTTATCTATTTAACTAGAAGGTTTACTTTACAATGACTAAATGATGGAGGTCCTCTTAGCACTCCTCCCTTGCTAGTTGGTATGCACGTGGGGCAGTAACAGTGCTGTGTATAATAGAAGGGCATCCTCATCTGTATTGTAGTAATACACTAGAATGGCTGCTTAAAAGGGGATTAAAAATAGATGAAGCCATTTGTGATAAAGGGTATGAATTGGAATGAAATATTTATTTTAGCAGTATACAGAAACTGTAAGCAATCAGTGGGCTTGTTTCTAATACCACTTAAACCAGTACGACTCTTTATTGATGTTTAATGATATTTTTCTATTGATGTTTTTTCATTTATTTTTTGTTGTAGTCGTGTGTGTGTGTGTGTGTGTGTGTGTGTGTGTGTGTGTGTGTGTGTGTGTGTGTGTGAAATAATTATGACCAGCTCCAGATAGACATCATTCCCCTGCAGACAATGGAGTTACAGCAGTGTAAGAGAGATTGGAATTGAGCTCAGTGTGTTCTAGGATAACTTGTGTCCCATAATCAGTTCTAGTGCCACTAGCACAGGAGTACAGTGGATGGTGTAAGATTCCTTGTATATCTGAGATTTGACTATCTCTTTAGAACTCAGTGGAAAACACAGAGTGCTGGAAAACTACAGTTGTGTAAAATGTAGTAGTTTTGGTTAGCAGTGATGTGATACTCTGGATTTCCACCTGCTGATGTTTATACTGAGTTTTGGACTCAGATAGGTTTGGATCATATTGGTTTCCTGCTCCTCAGTTTTTTGTTCAGTAAATGAAACTTATCTGAAAAGGTCAGATTTCTCCAAGTTTCCTTCGAAGAGTTGATCCAGACTTTGTCCAAGTTAAATGAGAGAACTGTAAACCTTAACATATTATTAGAAGGAACATGACTTGCATTTATAACAAACCTAAGCCCCAAGTGATTTTTCACTGAAGAATGACTAATTTGAAATTTTGCCCATGTCTTTATTAACTACCACCTCCTCCAGTGTGATGTTGGGACATCTCTCTCCTTCGAGGAAAAAGGAACTGTTCTGAGAGTCCACCATCTAAGGTCAACAGAATCATGTTTCCAGAGGGCTAAGAGGGGAAATCTTCTGTTTCTCTGATAGGTCTAACTCCATCAAGTATATCATTTTATAATCTTTTATCCTCAACTATTCATAGGATGGCCCTTAGGTGCTATCTCCTTTGGCTTCATCTTCACATTGATATGTGAATGCTGTGCAATAGATGATGGGAGGGAAGATAGCTAGAGCACTGATGATGGAAGTTTGACCAATTGCATCAACAATGTTTTGAGTTCTTGTGTGCAGAAAATCAGTGGAGGCCTTTTTGCTCCCACTAGTGTCTGCAAAGTCTCAATCAGTGGATTCGTTTTGAATGGTGGATAGCTTGGATAATCGGAGCTGCCTTCTATCAGGGGCTGATTTGAGTCCATTCCATTATGAAGAAACATATTTGCTTTGCCAGATAAAAACCCAGACCCTGAGCTGCATCCAAGCTGTGCTTGATGCAGTTCAGAAAACAGAGATAGTGCAGAGGTGACATAGAGCCACTTTTGTGCCCTCTCTCCAACCCCAGGTGCTGTTCAGTGCCAGACTAATCCCTAGTGTAAAGCAGAGCAGCTTTAGTTTACCACTGCTCCCTAACGAGAAAATGTGTATTTCTAAGGAAACAATGACAATAGTGGAGTCTTTGGCAATGGAGGCCCTAAATCAGCAAAGTACTGAAGCACATGCCAACTTGAAGCACGTGAGTAATCTTGTGCTTGAAGTTAGGCTTTTTGCTTAAGAACCTTACTGAATAGGGGTTTTAATCTTTTCTTGGTAAATCATCCACTCTTCCCTTACTAGAAGTGATTCCAAAAGCATTTACTATACTTGTTCCCTGCAAGGACGAAGGCCTGGTCTACACTGGGGGGGTAGTGTAGACATACCCTATATGGTGCCCCCACCACCCCAATAACATAAAAAATATGGTGGAAGATGACATAATAATAAAAGAAGAAGAATCTTGGTTTTGTAGGGACAAATCCTGATCTTTTCTCACAGGCTGCATACATACGCTGTGCAAAGATAATCTCCGCTGTGGTATCAGGGACTGGCGCCCTCCCAACCAGGTAGGAAGTTGGTATTCACACTCTTGAGCTACTATAGACAGTTGAACAGTGCCAAGATGCACTTAGTGCAAGACTTGATGTACAGGGGGACACTTTTGCAGCTCCTTAATCCTTGGAACAGTGGAAGGTATGATTTGGTCCCCTCCTGTGCAATTTAGAGCAGCTTCATGGTTTCTCTAAATTGCACTCAGCTGCCTATGGCCCCAAAAGACCATTTTAGAATTGAGGGTTCACAAGAACATAACAGCAATATCTCTGTCTCTAGCTGTGGTTTTATGTGGTATTATTTACATATACTTACCATAGCAGTTGTTCTACTCACACATATTTATTTAACCTCACAACACTCCTGTCTGGTAGGGAAGAATTATTATCCCTATTTTACAGATCAGAAACTAAGTACAGAGAGGTTAAGGACTTACCCAATGCCAGAGATCTAGAACTAGAAACTAGAGCTGAGTGAATTGTTGATATTTTGGTTTGGGGACCTGACTGAAAAATAATAATAACGCTTGGTTTGAACCAAAACTGCATTTTTTCAAGTCAATCTGAAATGAATTTCAGTTTGCTATTTCATTTTGGGTTGTTTTGGGGTGTCTTGGCCCTTTTTCTGTTTTTAACAATTTTGAAACAAAAAATCATAATATTTTGTTTCAAAATGGTTGAAATAAAACAGTTGAAATGAAAAAGTTGAAACAAACCATTTTGACCTTTCAATTTTTTTACTGCTAAAAGTATTCATCAAATTTGACCTGAATTCCTGAATAGTTCCAATGCCCGTTCACTGAATAATATTCACCATGCTCTATAAGCAACTGACTATCTTCAGTCCCAATTCAGTACCTTACCCACAATATCTTTCCGATGCACTGGCAATGCCCCATTTTCCCTGCCCCATCCACATCATTTAGGAATTCTTATGAAGTAAGTTGATTCTATGGCCTCTTTGCACTGCCAGAGGAATTGTGTCCATACCAAGCATACATTGAGTTATTTCAAAGAGTCTCTTTATTATCAATTTGTCATTCATAAATTAATGGGTAGCATTGTCCTTATGTCTTTTTTAATTCCTTTGTTTCTTTCGTTCCTGGAACCTAGAATTCTTATAGCATATTTGATTGGAGGCTGCTGGTTACTGGTGTGTGTGTGTGTATCAGAGAGAGAGAGAGAGAGACCACACACTTGCTGAGTGCACATATTCTTTCACTATATTGCTTTTAGACTTGAAATGACTTAACATGGTCTGATTGCTCCTCTCATGGAGCAAAGTGATCATCATCCTTAAAATAATAATTATAACACCTAGCATTCATAGACCTCCTTTTATCTAAAGGTGCCAAAGTGCTTAGCAAATTTTACAATGTGATTATAAATTGTGTATTCAGGGATCACTTTGCCCATTGCTGAAATGCAGTCAGCTGTGGCATGGAGGAAGGCTGCCTTTAAATGTGCACAGCAACAGTTTCCCTTTTATGTGACAGCTAAAGATAGAAAAAAATCTTTTACAACTAAAACTACATGAGGATTTAGGTAGTTGAACTTCAGCCAGAAAAGGGGGACTACAGGTATCTCTACACTGCAATAAAAAGCCCACAGCTGGCCTGTGCCAGCTGACTCAGGTTCACAGGTCTCAGGCTGCGGGAATGTTTAATTGCTGTGTAGACATCTGGACTCAAGTTGTCACAAGTTGGGAGAGTCTCAGAGCTTGGGCTGCAGCCTGAGCTGGAACATCCTCACTGCAGTTAAATAGCCCCACAGCCTGAGTGGCTGAGTCAGCTGACATGGACCAGTTACGGGTGCCTACTTGCAATGTAAGCATACCCTAAAGCTCTTACATTTAAAAAACTTGCTGCCCCTCAATCTTTACAAAAGGTAAGGCTCAGATGCCAGTCAAATCCTAATCTAAACAGTCCTCAGACTGAGTGATAACATTACTGCAATGTTTAGCCAAAGAATTTGACTTGAAGGTGGTAACAGAAACTAGTGATTGATTTATTAAGACAAGGTTATATAGATCCAGTTCTACAGGAATGGGCTTGTGTCTGCTCCAATTTACCAAATCTAGATTTGGGCTTAGAGTGAGTGTAAATTTTTAGACCATATTGGCAGAAGATGATGATTCCACTACTGCCTGTAGGGCCTGTGTTTTCCTCTACTTGTCTTGGCAAACAAACTTTTTATGCATTCAACTGTGATTATTGTGGTTAACAGAATGTGCCAGTGTTTCGCTCAATGGTGTACTATTTTTATTCCTTCTCTTAGAAAAATATTTAACTATATTTTGACTGTCTATATTACCCAAATATAGTAGTAGGTTTAGTTTTTGACATCTAAATATCACTTTGCATCACATTCACTTATAAAAACAGTTTGCATTCTGACAACCTACATCAAAAACCCAGGGACATTTCCCTTAGCTTAGTGAGAAACAAATCAATATGAGGACATGAAGGAAACACAAATTCCATATTAGACTAGGCATGTAATAAATAGAAACAGAAGTGCCAGTAAGGCTACTGAATCAAAGTTAAAATTATTGAGCAAAAACCTTGAAGCTCTTAACTAAGTCTTACTATTATTTTATTTCTAAGGAAATGGAAAGAAATCAATAGAACGCTAGTCATCCATTTTCACAGAGGCTTCCTTCATTTTAGTCAGGGACGGCTCCAGGCCCCAGGACGCCAAGCACATGCTTGGGGCGGCAAGCTGCAGGGGCCGCTCTGCTGGCACCATGAGGGTGGCAGGCAGGCTGCCTCCAGCGGCTATATTCCTATGCCTATATTCCTACCAAGATTTCTGTCACTGTTAGGGGAATCTGTCTGTCATTTGTCTCTAAATACAAATACCAATTTGTCTTCATCCTGTATTACTAAAAGCTTTTTTTTCATTATTGTCTATGATCTCCTTCTTTTGGGGACTTAGACCAATAGTCCTTTCTTTCTTGGTTACTTTGTTAGTTGAATTAACATTTTGGGAGAAATCTCATTGACATAACATTTAGCTTTTTGTTTCTTAATTGTTTCTTTCTTCTCTTCTCTCTGTCTTTATCGCACATACACACAGAATGAGTAATGATGTGGGGATGGCATAAAGACTTACTTATGAAAGGCAAATACACACCATCATGTATTATGTATATTGATGAGTTAAGGTGCATTCACTAAGCAGATAAAGTGCTGTTTACATCTCTGCAGGTGCAAAGGGCCCATGGGCAGAAGAACAAGTGTAATTCTGACATGCAGGTTTTGCAAGATCTGGGGGGACTGTATTGACAGAGCACATCTCTCAAGAGGCATGGCAGAAAGCCAAGCTCTCTCTGCACTGGTGGGAGTAGGGTGATCCAAGAGCAGATCAGAGTATCAGTCCTGGTCTGTCACTGGTCCTTTCCCATAAATAGAGTGCTACAGCTGTGGAACCTACTCCAGCCCTTTGGATGGAAGAGTGACTGTGAAACAGCTCTTCCTGGGGTGTGAGAAAGATTTAGCTCTCAATTAGAGGTTAATTGGGCTGGGTGTTGGGTAGAGGATTTGACTCTTAGGAGGAAGTCAATACAGTAGTTCTTGTCATTTACACACACACACACACAATCTTGCATTGTGAATTGCTGTGTATAATCTTGCAGATATGGTGCCTGATCTGAATCCTAATGATATTGATAGAAAGACTCCAATTGACTTCAACGGGCTTTGGGTCAGATCCTTGTTTCTTTCCTTCAACACTGTACTTGCAAGGTATGGCATGAACACAAAAGTACCCCTGTAAAATTAGATACAATGTGTGAAAAGCCTTTTGTTTTCATCTCTCTAGCTATGATAATGTTTTTGGATGAAACTGTGTTGTTTTTTTTAAAGAAATTACCTAGTTTAAAAAAATGTAACAAAGCAGTGTAGTGGCAGCACTTTCTCATCAGAGCATAGAGCAAAAAGTTTGTATTAATAAAAATAAACCATCTGAGAATGCTTACTACTCAGTTCTAACATGAATTATTGTACTGCATCTTGTTTTCATGGAATAACTGGAAGCTTGCATGAGAAGCCTTTTAGACTTATCCCAGCATGTCAGCCATTACCACATCTGTGAGTTCAGTCTAAAATATCCATGAGTTTACACACAGAATCATAGGACTGGAAGGGACCTCGAGAGGTCATCTAGTCCAGTCTGAGGGATGTACTGGCCGCCACTTCCAGCAGCTCCCATTGGCCTGGAGCAGCGAACCGCTGCCAGTGGGAGCCACGATCAGCTGAACCTGCGGACGTGGAAGGTAAACAAACCGCTCAGCTCGCCTGTGGCTTTCCCTACACAAGCAGTGTCCCAAGTTTGGGAAACACTGCCCTGCTTTGTTTATGAGAAGGTCATGCGAGACAGTATCAAAAGCTTTAAGAAAATCAAGATACACCACATCTACCGCTTTCCCCCATATCCACAACAGTTGTTACCCTGTCAAAGAAAGCTATCAGGTTGTTTTGATACAATTTGTTTTTGACAAATCCATGCTGACTGTTACTCATCCCCTTATTATCTTCTAGATGTTTGCAAATTGATTGCTTAATTATTTGCTCCATTATCTTTTTGGGTACAGAAGTTAAGATGACTAGTCTGTAATTCCCTGGGTTATCCTTATTTTCAGATTATTGCGAATGCCTTAGATATCTCTTCAGTCATCTCCTTGAGTATTCTAGGATGCATTTAATCAGGACCTGGTGACTTGAAGACATCTAATTTGTCTAAGTAATTTTTAACTTGTTCTTTCCCTATTTCAGCCTCTGATCCTACCTCATTTTCACTGGCATTGACTATATTAGACGTCCAATCACCATCAACCTTGGTGAAAACAGAAACAAATAAGTCATTAAACACCTTTGCCATTTCCATATTTTCTGCTATGATTTCCCTCCCATCTTGAGTAACAGGGCTACCCTGTCCTTGGTCTTCCTTGCTTCTAATGTATTTGTAGAATGTTTTCTTGTTACCCTTAATGTCTCTAGCTACTGGGCACAATCCCGCAACATATTATTTTTTTTAGTAGACTCCATCTACAAACTTGTATACTCAAACAAGAGATAATGGTGGTCTGTCAATCCACTGTTTCAGTTTTATATTTATATTTTCATAACATTTTGCTGTTTTTTTTCTTGGCATAAACCACTTGACTACAGAGTTCTGGTATTTTTACACTTAAAGTATATGCCAAGGACAGCAGCTGCCCCTGAGCACTAGAAGAAACACAAACATTCACTGTACTAATAAAAATTAACGTTGTTACAATAAAATGAAAAAAAATCCAATATGATAAAATGTTCGTTATTAGAAAGGGAATTCTTGTCTGTTGTGGGTACATTTTCAAGACCTGATTAAATCAGTTCCACGATTCGTGAGGGAATTAGAAAAATAGAGAATAAAGACATTGTATTCAAGTCTCCAACGTATGTGTTTAGAATCTCTTTAGATACCCAAGAGATACTAAATGATTGTAGAAATTATGTTCAGAGAAAGCATTCTGTTTCCATCATTTCACTTGCTTCCCACCCTATTTCAAGCAGTCTGTGTAGATTTTGAAATTACATATGGCTCTCGCTACTTCTGACCTCCCGTGCCCCTGACATCATGTCATCCTTAACCCTTTCTTGAATGCATATATACATCTTATTCCATATCTTATCCAGCTACTTTCAGAGTGAGAGAGGGGGCTCCAGGTTGAGGCAGGGGGTTGAAGTATGGGAGAGGGTGCAGGATCTTGAAGGGAGTTAGGGTATGGGAGGAAGTTCCAACCTAGGGCAAAGGGTTGAGGTGAGGCATCTAGGAGGGAATTTGGGTGCAGGTTCCAATCTGGGGCAGGGGGTGCGGGCTCCAGCAGGGCGGTGATTACCTCAGGCAGCTCCCAGTCAGTGGCGCAGCAGGGCTAAGGCAGGTTTACTGCCTGCCCTGGCTCCGCACTACTCCCGGAAGTGGCCGGCTTTATATTTATAATTTTTTTGTAAATTAATTCATTTCTTGCCATTTGACATCTCATAGCAACTATTTAGAGGACACCTGTTTTCCAGCATGACTCCAGCATTCCTGTATGAAATGTTTGCAATGACAAATGTCCAGCCCGTAGGCAGAGGTGCAGTCAGGCAGCTCTGCATAGTGCCATCCTCACAGGCACCACTCCTGCAGCTCCCATTGGTCGTGGTTCTTAGCCAATGGGAGTGGCAGAGCCAGCACTGGGGGTTGGGGCAGTGTGTGGAGCTTCCCTGATTGCCTCTGCTCCTAGGGGCTGCAGGACATGCCAATCGCTTTTAGGAGCTGCGTGGAGCTGACTGGAGTTTTAATGGCCTGGCAACCCTAGCTTTCCTCAGCAGTGGGGCGGCTCCAGTGCTGTAAGGGGGCAACAAGGTTTGGGGCTTCCGGAGGTTTGCCATGGGCCGGATGAAATTAAGCAGTGGGCCGAATCTGGCCTGCATGCCATAGGTTTCCTTGCTTTAGACAAACATAGATTGATTTTGAATTAACAATGAAACCCTAACCCATAAGTGTTGGGATGTCATTGCAAACATTTCATACAGGAATGCTGGAGTCATGCTGGAAAACAGGTGTCCTCTAAATAGTTGCTATGAGATGTCAAATGGCAAGAAATGAATTAATTTACAAAAAAATTATAAATGAGAATATATGAACCATATGTAATATGTCTGCTCTATGCTTCCTATACTGCTATATTATATTGTATAAGAGCAATCTACAGTATAGCTTTTGTCAGTGCCTTTATTTGTTCAGGGACACATCACTAAATCTTAATTAAAACCAAAGCAGATGCTCCTAAGGCTTTTTGAAAGGTTACTGAAAGAAACAGAAGATACTCCAAAGTCTTTTACTGAAAATATATTAAAGAATAATCCCTTTCCTGTGACTCATTGAAAAAGGGCAAAGTATTACAATTTATCAATAACAACTAACCATTTTCAGGCTGAAGGAAAGAGATTACTTAGCAGGAACTGTGGTGACTCTCAGACCTGGTCGAGGTCCAATAGAAAAAGAGAAGTAATACTGTAGTTCATAATTTTGTATTTGGTGAAGACCGTGATATCAGGGCAGACTGCCTTAATACAATTGTGGTGCCCTTTGTGGTCTCCTGACATTCTCTATCTCACCTGCAATGGTGTGTCATCTGGATATCTTCTGTTAGCGGTTTCCAAAAGCCTACAGTCACAACTTAAAGCAGCTCTCCTCTGGCAAAACCCTGGGAGGAGGTTGCGGACTACCCTCAAGCTGGAGTGAATCTCTTCTGTTTCAATACTGCCCCTGGTGGTTCAGTGACAGGAGGAAAGAGGGAACAGTTTGCATGATACCAACCTTCTGTATTGTACCTTTGAAACAATACCTGTATATAACTTTCTTGAACCCACTTTTTTATCGTGGTTGTGGAGGCATGTATGAAATTCTTAGACAGAAGATGCATCCATTAATATTAAAGTAAACAGCTACTGTAAGTACTCAAAAACAGACTGCCAAGTAAGCTGTGTATTTTCAGCATTACCATTAAATTGTCTGGGCCAGATCCTCAATTGGTGTAAAATGTCTTAGCTCCATCGACTGCAATAGAGCTGTGATACAAGTTGAGGATCTCTGTATCCACAACTTACAAAGCAGAAAATGTCAATGTATTGCTGAATTTATTACAAATATGCAGGAGTGTACTCTAGCTTATGTTTCATAAATTGAAACAAATAAATAACTTTCAAGGAGAGTCCAGAGGATTTGGTAGCTGTGAGGGAGTTGGGACCCTTGTGGGGGCAAGTTTGGTAGCTAATACCATTTGTCATTTGTGTGGCAGAATTTGATAGTGAGAGGGGTCAAATTAGGCTGCTTGTGAAGTAGGTCAGAAGTTTTGTCACTGTTGGAGATGTTTTGGCACATCAGTCATTATTCAGTACCACCTCCACCTAAGAATTTTTTTTAACCTATTGTGTCTCTAATTTAACCTATGGCCCAGTGATATCAGTTGGATTTCTGTCAAGGGACAGGGTACCTGCTAGAGCTTGGCAAATAAGTGATTTTTTTTGTTCACTGGCAGTTCCAAAAATTTTGAACAAAATATTTATTTGACTCAAACCAAAACTGAAAATTCAGAAATGTTCAGAAAATCAAAAAGCCAAAACAAAACATATGCTTAGGATTGAACGAAATGTTTAATTCAACCTCAGATTAAATGTTTTATTTCATCTCGGGATATTTTTTACAAGAAAAGCAAAAGACATGAAGAGGTGGATTCACAAAACAAGAGAAGATGGTGTCCGATTTATAAACATTATCTCTGTGGATAGAAGGCTGCCCTGGGATGTGGAAAGTTTAGGTTGAGCCCCCGCTCCACTTGAGGTAGAATAGGGCTTTGAATTTGGGACTTCTACATTTCAGGAGAATGACCTACCCACTACTCCATAGAGTCATTCTCTTTTATAGCTACAACAGGAAAGATTGAGAAAGTCCCATCCCAGATGACCTGTTGGGGCCAGGATTTCACTCTGCATGTGAATTTAATGACTAGCCTCCAGCTTTACTTCAAACTGAATCTATGTTCTAAATCAGGATGGAATTTTGCAGCTTGCACACATCTCTAGATTTATGTATTTATTTATTTATTTTAGTTTTTCGGTTCTGAACATGTAACTTGAGTTCCTTAATGGATAGGGAGCTTCTTATAAATGGATCTTTGAAAGCATATTTCTCAGGAAAAACATGTTTTGTATTTTAATGGTTCCTGTATAACACCATTGCACAATGTAATGTAGTGTGGCTGATGGACCTAATTTAACTCCTTGGAGCCAGCCACATTTTAGTTTGCACATTTGGGATGCTTGATATGATGTCAGAAATTATAGTTAATATGTATAATGTAGGTATTTAATCTGCTAATTCACAGTGGGAGCTGTTCTACCTACATGTCTGCACTTATTTCCATTTTGATGAAGACCAGTCTTTTCTGTATCCTAGTTATATATTATATTATCAGTCTTTTATGTATCCCTTGCATATTATCACACTAGCTGAAAACTGAGGCTAAAATCAATACTGAGAGTTAAAGAGGAATGACTACAGTAAGTAATTTGGGTCATGTCTCTTATCACTATAAATGATTATACATAATTGTTATTAATATTAATGGTCGTTATAGGCCTTAGTTCTGGGATATAGTAGATACTGTTGAATGCACCTTAATTAAAAAATATGCATTAAAGCAACATCACAGCTAACGTGTCCACTGACTAAGGGATTTTTCCTCTATCATGTGGAAGGCTCCCGCCGTCAGACCTCATGGAGAACTCTGCTGCATTTGGATGATGTGATTGGGTGAGCTGAGGGCCAAAGTGGGCAGAGTTGGGGCAAGACTATTGGAATGCACATGATTGTGTCTGCCCCCACACTCCACATTTCTGGCCACAAGGGGAATACACTTCCAGGATGTATTACCTCTTCCACAGAGTCATCATCTGATTTCTGGACCAGTGGATAGGGGAGGAAGCATTAGATGTGATATAGCCAGCTGTGATGGCGTGCCCTAGCCCCTGACACCCCCTGCTGGAGGCCTTGTGGCCTTGCCACACCCTGCCCCAGAGAAGGGCAGTAGAGAGGTCTTCCAAGCTGTCTAGAGTGGCTGTTTGGGAAGCAACCAATCAGGGCCCAGCAGGCTAGTATAAGAAGAGCTGCAGGGTGTGACTGAGATCAGTTCCTTGCTAGAAGAGAGTGGATGGTGCTCTGGGCTGGCTGTTGGGACTCCATCAGGATAAGGCCTTGAGGTAAGGGTGAAGAATGTTCTGGAGCCATGGGGAAGTGGCCCAGGGAATTGTAGCAGCAATGCAGTTTATTTAAAGGGACATGGTCGATGGCTGCTCTATAAAGGGTCCCTGGGCTGGGACTCAGAGTAGAGGGTGGCCCCTCCTTCCCCAGCAGCTACTGGGAAAGTGGGCTGTACTTTGAGGTGCCTTAGAAGGGGAACTGAACTGTAGTGGCCCAGCTGGAGATCTGTGGCCTGAAAGGCTCTGACTTAAGATCCCCCAAGTGTGGGAGCAGGGTTCATGGTTTTTCCTGCACAAGTGGAACAGTGCTTCTGTCTGAACAGTCTAAAGTAGGATCCTCTCAGAGATTTCCTTTCCCTGAAAACACAGTTTTTACTATAGAAGTGGAGATGTCTTCCCTGCAATTTAGAGCAGTTAATGTCTTGTGAGGTTGCCTGTTTACAATAGGCAGTGCTTTGTTTTCCTTTGTTACCAAAGATGATGTTGGTGACTGAATTATGTTTTGTGATTACAGTAGTGACTAAACAGGTGTATGCGTGAATGGGCAATCCTTTCCAAATTGAATGCATATGTAGCTTGATATCATGGAAGGGATTACAGTCTGTGCCTGCTGAATCTCCTACTACTTACGATGCAGCCTCTCTGCCTCAGGTTCCATATGGTGATTAATCTTTAACTCAGTAAACCCATCATTGACTGCTGCTTGCCAGCATGATCTTTCTGTTGCTGATGACTCCTAGTTGTCAACGTCAATATTGCACTGCTTCAATTTATGCTTAAGTGTGTCCTTGAAGCATTTCTTTTGGCAGCTTCATGTGCAGTTACCCACCTTCAGTTTCCCACAGAGCAACTGCTTTGGCATTCTGAGGTCATCCATCCTCTCAACACAAGAACACCCTAGTGTGACTGTGATGAGCATGGCCTCAATCCCTGTGACGTGGCTGCCTTCCAGAATTTCGCTATTGGTAACTTTATCCCGCCATTTGATGTAGAGCATGGCATGCAGATGATATAAATGGAACTTATCTAGGAGCTTGATGTGATGCCTGTGGCAGGTCCAGGTCTTGCACCCATACAAAAAGTTGGACAGCACTACTGCTTTATAGACTTTTAACTTGGTTTAAAGCTTAATACCATGTTGGTGCTAGACTCCACCGAATAGTCTCCGAAATGATGAACCGGATTTGTTGATGCAGTGTGTGAGCTCCTTGCCTATAGTAGCATCATTTGACAATGTGTTGCCAAGATAGCAGAAGTCTGTAACAGCATTCAGCTGTTTATTGCTGATGGTGACTTTTGGTTTTGTTTCCCTAGTGCGGGTTGATATATCTTCTGTCCTTTTCAGGTTGATTGTCTGCCCACACCTTTTTGCAGACTCTGCATATCTGTCTATAATCAATTGTATTTCTTCTTGACTATGACTCTAGAACAGTCATCAGCAGTTCATGAACAATTGCCTCAAAGATTTGCCTTTGTAGAACATTGCAGCCTACTCATGCTGAGTATTCTAGATAATCAGACAAATATCCTGCTGTTGGTATCTAGGTCTCTTTTAGTGTCATTGAGCATTGATGCATAGAGATTGAACAGGATTGGACCAATTATGCAGCCCTGCTTAATACCATTAGTAATAGGAAATGGATCAGATAGAAGACCATCTATACTAGTGTTTCTCAAACTGGGGCTGCCGCATTGGCCTGGAGCCGTGCGTGAACTGCGGCCAGTGGGAGCTGCGATCATCCAAACCTGCGGATGGGGCAGGTAAACAATCTGGCCCGGCCTGCCAGGGGCTTTCCCTATACAAGCAGCAGCCCCAGTTTGAGAAACCCTGATCTACATAGACTCATCCAAACATTCCATTATGTAATAGCTTCAGAATGTTGGAGAATTTTTCTGGACAATCAAACTTAAGTAATAGTTGTCAAAATCCAGGTCTACTCATGGTCTCAAGTGCTTTAGCCAGGTCAGTGAAGACCGTGCAATGGTCCTGTTGCTGTTCTCTACATTTCTCCTGCACCTGAAGAGCTACAAATATCATGTTTGCTGTTCCTTGTGTTAGCCTGAAACTGCATTGCAACTCTGATAGCCTGTGATTAGCAATGTTGAGTAGCAGACAGAGGGTACTCTGGACACAACCTTTCCAGCAATGCAGAGTAATGAGATACTACGGTAGTTGCCACAGTTGGCCTTTTCACTCTTCCTCTATTACGTAATGACGATGAGGGTATCTTTGAAGTCATCTGATACCTCTTCAGTGCTCCATACGTTGACAGAGTTCATGCAGTCACCTCAGCATGGTCTCACCCCAATACTTGAATATTTCTCCAGGAATGCCATCAGAGCTAGGGGTCCTGCCAATTTTCGTGGCATTGATTGCAGTGTTGACTTTGTCAAGGTCCTCATTTATGATGTTGGATGGTTTGTTCAGAAGATCACTGAAATGTTGAGGCTATCTCTGAAGGATTTCTTGTTGGTCAGTGATCAGGGTTAGGCTGTCCACATTCTTCAAAGACACTGTAGTGATGTTTAGGACCATATACTTCTTTCAAAGCATCACAGAAGTCTTTGGTCTCATGATGGCCGACATTGCCTTGGATTTCTTCTGTCTTGGCATTCCACCATTGATCAGCCTGTCTCTAAGCTTAGATTGGATGTCATGGGACAGATCCCTGTACGTTATTCCTGTGCCTACAGAAACATAGGTTGCATGATTTTGACAATACAGCTCGTGTTTTTTAGCAAGTAGCTGTTGGATTTCTGGGTCATTCTCATCAAACTGATCCCAGTGATGTCATTTTGCTGTACCCAAGCTGGTGACAGTGGCTGTACAGTATAGTGAAGAGTCACCACTTGCTATTTACATTAGCAATAGTAGTCTGCTGTGACATCACGGAGCTGTGCTTGTGTAGCTTCATCTTGTACTCATTTTTTTGTTGAGACATCTGTTTGGTTTGAATGATGACTTGTGATGCACCGGTCATATTACCAATAACAGTTTGGAGTGGATCATATGATGTTCTGTCCAGCAGTCTGCTCCTTGGGTGCTAATGCTTTGGAAAGATTGTAGTAAGATTGCCAATGGCAAACCCACAGAAAAGGGGTGTTCCATAGAGTTTTTGACTTCTAGACTGATTTTAAGAAGCTATTGGTCCTGTGCCTGTGAATTGTATCTTCTTCATAAAGCTGAGTTGCCAAATCTTGTGACTTTTGTTGTGAAACTAAATGTTTTTAGAGCTGCTCATGATCAAAGAAAAGACTGTCTCATAAGTTTGTTTGTTTGTTAATGATAACCACCATCTCTCACTGTGTTTAGTGTGACTGAACCCACTAGCTGGTTTCAGTCAAGATGGCTGCCATTTCCTTACATCCTCTTGTAACTAAACAACCTGACAATGCTACATTTGAATGTTCAGTTAGGAAATACACACTGTGGTGATTAGTTTCCTAGGCTACATGCTGATATTTAAGCATGTGTATTGTCCCATTGTAGTCAATAGGACTAATGTGCTTAAAAGTTCAGCATACCTAAGTGTTTACATGACTGGGATCTTATTTTACAATTGCAAAACAGAGCAAAGTTTAAAAAATTGGCATATTCTAAACACAATTCCTCCCACTCTTTGCCTCACTTATCCAGGCTGCAGCCAAATCCTGCCTCTTTCTTTTCCATAACATTTCTAAATTTTGACCTCTGTTTTGTGCCCATATAAGTATACTCTCATTCATTCCCTTATATCTTGATTATTATAACCTCCTCCTTCTTGGCCTTTCTGGACACCCATGTACTTTCCCTTCCATCCATATGAAATGCAATTGTGTCTTCTTTGCCCATCACTCTTGCTCACCCCATTGAAGTCCTTCGGTGGCTCCCAGCTATACCCCACATGTGGCATCCATGGAACTTGCTCCCCTCTTCTGTAATAGCCATTGTTGGCTTAAAGCTGAGGATAGCAGATTAAGAACAGGCAGCTAGGCCAACTGACAGTTTCCAGAAGCTGAGCTGCATGGGAAGATGATACTGACAGTATGCAGACTCCATAAGTTTATGCTCACTGTGTTTGATCTAATTGACATCAGCGATAATCACATCATTTGTATTTATTTAAACTTTGTCAACCCGCAAATTACTCATGAGATAAAATGTCGTTTTTAAATGAGCATCCCTGAAGAAACAAGTAACTATAATTACACAATCGGACAATAGGAAGATAACAAACATTCATTATAGCACAGACCATCAAAGTGCTAAAGCAAATGATAATTAGCTTCTCACTTACTCATGTGGTAGCACATTTGGTTGATTCTGGAAAGTACCCAGGTTCTGCAATTTCACATTGTTCCTTCATGTGAATTTCTTAATGGGTCCTCTCTATATTAACATAGTTTGGGTGGCTTGTGTAATTATAAAGGTGAAATTGATGTAGCCCCACAGCCTGCAGGTGCATTGAGAGGGGCCAGTCCTTTTCTGCTCCCATTCTCATTCCAGGGTTATTCCTCTAAACAGAGTCCAGTTACTCCTATTGGAATGAACAGCCATAATCCAGAGTATGTTGATTTGGATCCAAATGCAGGCATACTGCAATGGGGCATGAGCAGATTAAGGTAATATTTGGAGTAATTGGCTCTTGGTTCAAATGACCCAGTTCTTGATGGATGTGCTGAGATCTGTGGGATTACACCATAGATTTCAGGATATGTGGTGGATTGGAGGGCCATCAAACTTTCTCCACAGCAGAGAATTACATTATGGTAATCTGTAGATTCAGTGCTGAAAGGTTCTTCATTTAATTTTGGCCTTCCTATGGCTTTTAATATATAATGGGACCCTAAGAAAAAAGAAAATAATCAATGCAAACAAAATCATATGTGCACTATCAAGATTGAGATTTAAAACTCCAAAAGTCATACATTTGAAAGTTAAGGTCTTTGACTAAGTCATCACAACTACATTGACAATGAGACCAATAGAGAACTCTGATGCTATCATCTATAAAGAATTAATAGAAGACACCACCACCACCACCACCACAATTCACACAGGAATTTGAAGATAGAATACCATCAAATCCTTTTCCAAACTCAAAGAAAAACTCTACAGTCTGATACCCCATGAACCCACTCCAGGGACCTTCTACATGCTTTCCAAGTTACGCAAACAAGAGAATGCAGGCGGACCCATCGTATCTGCCCGTGACACTATCACAGAAGGAATAGAGAAACCATCCTCAAACCACTCACCACACAAATGGCCAGCGTCTTCCAAGACATTACCAACTTCCTACAGAAACTCTGAAACATTAGCAACCTCCCCCAGAACACCATCCTTGCCACCACAGATGTCACCTCCCTATAAACCAACATTCCTCACGATCCTTGTCTCAAATACCTACAAAATAATGTACAACACTCAGAAATCCACCCAAAACATGGCCAAACTCATTCATTTCATTCTACCCCACAACATCAGCCACTTGCATATCAGGTCAGGATAAAAGCAGCATTTAATTTCTGCTTCTCCAAAAAGTATAGGTTGGTAGATAGGATACTAGGGGCTGTTGGCTGGCTAAACCAGAGCCCTGGAGGGATGCAAAGTCAGAAGTCTAGGCTGTAAGTAATCCTAGACACCAACAGGATACTGCCAGTTTTATTCTACTCCTTTCATGGTGTAGCAACATCAATAGCTCCTTGCAGTTAGGGGTAAAAACAAGAGTTGGAAAAGTTATTTTTTTTAAAATACCAATAAATAATTTAACATAATTAAATATATTTACAGTGAACCCTATAGTATAATATGGCTTTTCAACATAATTTAATTTGGAGTGATGTAGCACTACTTTGGACTTTACAATTCTGGCTGAAGCGTCTAATGAGGTGCTAATGACAGATTCAGAATGTTCTTTCATTCAACCCACTTTATAAATATAGTCTAAAAACACCTCTTAAATAGAGACATCCAGGCACAGTAACTGCTATGAATATGGCAGTGTAACTTCAACATGATCAAACTGGCTGCAGAACTGTGGGGTACATCATTTAGGATATTGCTTAACATTGATCTAAATCACTCAATGTAGTTATTCATGTAAAAACTTTCCTATGTCATATTGATACATATTTTTATTGGCATAATTAGTGATCACGCTGCAGATCATAGTAATATCACTCTGAACTGTCACAGTAGTCCAAACTGCACTAATATATTTGTCAGGCGTGTGAGCAAACAGTATAATTTTGCCCCTTCTGCTCACAATCAGCAGAACAAATAATTATAACCAAGTTATGCACCCATCTGGAAATTCAGGCCAGATCCTCAGCTAGTGTAAATCACCATAGCTACATTAACTTCACCAGCTGAGGATCTGAGCATCACAGTGCTCCAAATATATGACCCAACGGTTCTACTGGAACCTAAGGGAATTTTTAGAATGAAATTAAGTCATGTGATCTTGTTCAGAGTGTCATTGTAGGCATGTTTGTATGCCTGAACCTAGATTTTACAATCGGGGACACCCAGAAAGGAAAACAAGTGTGACATTCTGCAAATAACCACATAGGACAGGAAAATGTATGACTACATACAAAAAACCAAACTTTAAATAATTATTCAACCATGCAAAAAAATTAAAAAAGCCAGTGAGAAGGTTGCAAAGGCAACCTTAATTCAGCACCCATGTGCTTATGCATTATGATCTTGTTCCAAAGGCAGATACAGGAATAGAATCCATCTCTCCTGTGTCCTTATTCAGTGCTTATTTAACCACAAGAGAACATCCCTTCTAAGAACTGTTTCATTAACTGTCCATCCTGTGCACTGAGCAAAGCATGTGTTTTGCTGAACTAGTATGTGATCATGTAATTTAAAACTATATAATATAGATGCACCATCTGCAATACAGTGTAGTAACTGTTGCTGAAATACAAAACACAGATTGTTCTGTATTCTGCTTGTATAATGTATGTACCATTATATTAATATGATAAAGTGTGTGAGGAGAGTGAAGGAAGAATAGAATTGCTATCTGAACCCTAAATTTTTTGTTTGCAGTGTTATAGCCATATTGGTTCCAGGATCTGAGACAAACAAGGTGGGTCATATCTTTTATTGGAGGAGGACCAACTTCCTCTGGTGCTAGGTACAAGCTTTTGACCTATACAGACCTTTTTATGTTTGGGGAGGGTCTGAGCTAAAAACAAGTTGGGACAAATTGTTAAGCATAAGGGGTAATGCTAGTTGTAGGAATGAAGAAATGGGCAATAAGAGTTAGGCATATCTCCAATTATTATTATCTCCTAGAACTGGAAAAGACCTTGAAAGGTCATTGAGTCCTGCCCCCTGCCTTCACTAACAGGACCAAGTACAGATTTTTGCCCCAGATCCTTATGTGGCCCCCTCAAGGATTGAACTCACAAACCTGGGTTTAGCAGGCCAATGCTCAAATCACTCAGCTGTCCCTCCCCTGTTAGATTATTATGCAAAATAGGTTTGAAATGGGTCATTAAGGGTTAGCAGGCAGGTGTTTGTTACAAATTGTTTTAATGAAACATGAAACCAGTGTCCCTGTTAAGTTTATGGTTTTTAGCATCTAGAAGTATTACAAATTTAAGTTCCCAGGCTCACCTTTGAAAATATTCAGATTTCTTTTGAGGACGAGGACTGAGAGATCAGATCATTTTGTGAAAAGTGATCATTTTGTGAAAAGTGTTCACCCATGAGTGATATGGTGTTTTTGCCTTTTATCATTTTTTGGTATGAATTCATTTGAGAGCATAATGTTTGTCTAGTGCAAGGGTAGGCAACCTATGGCATGTGTGCCGAAGGCGGCACATTAGCTGATTTTTAGTGGCACTCACACTGCCTGGGTCCTGGCCACCGGTCCGGGGGGGCTCTGCATTTTAATTTAATTTTAAATGAAGCTTCTTAAATATTTTAAAAACCTTATTTACTTTACATACAACAATAGTTTATAGACTTATAGAAGGAGACCTTCTAAAAACATTAAAATGTATTACCGACACGCGAAACCTTAACTTAGAGTGAATAAATGAAGACTCAGTATACCACTTCTGAAAGGTTGCCAACCTCTGGTCTAGTGTCACCCACATTGCTTTTACTGGGGCATTTGATGCGCTACATGAGATACACCACATTATGATAGACGTGTATGGGACATGTGAATCTTGAAAGGTTGGCGGGGAGAAGGGGAGACATTCTTCAATATAGTAATGAAGATGTCTGTAGATTTGGCATCCATTGTTGTGAGAGTTGGTGGGTCATGGTCTGTGGGGAGCTTGCTTCTGATGAGCTTGAAGGGTTGTTTGAAGACCAGAGGAGGAGATTCAGGAAAGGTGTGTGTTTTTTTGTGTTTTTTTTTTTTTTGGCAGGATTTGGTGCCCACTGAGTATTGGTTGTAACTGTTGATAGCCCATTTGGGTTCCTGTGTGGAGTGGTAGGTGACAACTAGGGATATATGATCGATAGGGTTTTTCTTTTCTGCACTGAAGCAGGTTCTCCCAGGGTATTTGGTAGCCTTTTCCATGATATCTTCTCTGGTGGAGTGTCCTTGTTTAATGAAGGCAGGTTTAAAGTGCGCTTTGGTATGTATCTCAATTTCCCCTTGAGAGCAAATTCTATGGTATCTGAGTGCCTGGCTGTAGATGACAAATTGCTTGATGTGTCTGGAGTGGTTGCTGGATCTGTGGAGGTAAGTATACAAAAAGCTCACAGATCACAATATTGTCACTTGTAGGTTTTGGTTGTTGAAATTAATCATGGTGTTCAGGAAGTTGATGCTGGTATGGAAGAGAGAGTTTAATGGATGGGTGGTGGTAGTTCAAGTTTTCGTGGAAATCTGAGGGAGTTTAGGTCTTCAATGTGTTGTTCCCAGCACAGACAGGCTGCCTAAGCACACCTGCTTGCTTTCTCTTTAGTAAGTTTAACAATGTGACTGCCCACAGTTTACAGATGCCATCCAAACAATGCAAGCTGATTGTTTAGTTAAGGTAAAAACACTTCAGAGGAAACATACTAAAAACAATAAAAGAACCAACAGACATGCTATTAAGATCACCAGACACTACCCGAACTTGGTTCTAGCAGGAGCAGCCCTTCAAAATCCCACAAAGGGGTTCTTTTCTGTGGTCCCAAGTTCATAACAGCCTCAGTTCAGAACTAACACCCAGCCTTATGGCCCTCATTAGGCCAAGTCCTCCGAACCCTTCTCTAAGAATTGGGGCCCTCTGTGGACCAGGACTCTTGTCTGTTTGCTAGATCAGGAAGAATGCCCTGAGTGAGTTTAAAACCAGGCTATTTATCGAGAAATCCTTTCTTTGTCTCTGGGTCCCTGGAGAATCCAGTTTGAACTAGTCTATGCACACTGCTTGGGGGGGGTGGGACTTCAAAGGGCTGATAATGGAGGAATTACATTAGTATCCTTCTCCTACTAGAGAAGGTACATATAATTCTCTAAAAACACATACACAATTGCATTTGTAATAGAATGGAGCCAAAGCTAGTGAACCCAATTCAATAAGGTTTAACTTAATTCAATAAATTTTATCTTCATTCCATAAGGTTTGTCCATGATATTACAGGATATTTTAAGTCTGTCACAGTAAGAACCAAAAAAGCATAGCCATAGAGCAGTAGTTCTCATCCTTTCCAAACTACTGTACATATTTCAGGAGTCTGATTTTCCTTGTGTACCCCAAGTTTACACCTCACTTAAAAACTGCTTGCTTACAAAATCAGCCGTAAAAATACAAAAGCACACTATTACTGAAAAATTGCTTGCTTTCTCACTTTTACCATATAGTTGTAAAATTGTGACCTGCTCAGGTTGAGAAACACTGATATAGTTGTGATGCTCTGTATCTCGGGGGAACACCCTAAACCCCCATGTTCAACTTTATTAAATGGTTGTCTGGTATCCAATGCAAAGTTTGTCATGTTGGCTCATAATGCACTGAGCATGGTTGTTATAGTGATGTTACAATAATGTTATAGTAAGTTTTTAGGTTATAATTTCATGTATAGAGCTATGAGGCTGAACATGTATCCTCATGGCTTAAAGCAAGCCCATGCAAAAACTCTCCAAGAACAGAGAGGCAGTTCACACCTTGCCAGGGCATGGATGGGACAAACCCAGCCCAGCCTCACAGGAACAATGGACACTGGCTTAGGCAGAAACAAAAGAATCTGGTAGACCCTCAAGGGAGTCACCCCCTTCCTTTCCTTAGTTAGGGACTGCGATGACGTAATGCTCACCTAACTCAGGGGTGAAGTGGGGGGAAAGCCAAGAGGAAAGAAAGGACATGATAAAAGGGAGAGACATTTTTTGCCATGCTCTGTTTTCCGCATACATCTACATATCCTCCTCACTCAGATGCCCAAGAGCACCGGGGGAAGGCTCTGGGCACCCAGCCACTCCACTCCAGAGGATGTCCAAGCAACGCAAAGCTGTCATTTGAACAGTTTTGATTTGTAATGTGGCTACAATAAGCAATGTGGCCTTGCCTTTCCCTCCTCCCCTACCCCACGCAGGCTACCTTCTCAGTTATCTCATTTTGTTTTTAATTAATAAAGAGAGAATGCATGGTTTCAAAACAATAGTGACTTTATTTCCTTTGCCAGCTGTGATCAAAGTAGGGAGGGTGTTTGGCCTATAGGGAATTAAAATCAACAAAGGGGGTGGATTTGCATCAAACACACACAACTGTCACACCATAGTCTGGACAGTCATGAAAGTGGTTTTCAAAGCCTCTCTGATGCACAACACACCTTGCTGTGCTCTTCTAATCTCCCTGGTGTCTGGCTGCTCAAAATTGGATGCCAGACAATTTGCCTCAACCTCCCACTCTGCCATAAACGTGTCCCCCTTACTCTCACGGATATTATGGAGCACAGAGCAAGCAGCAATAACAATGGGAATATTGGTTGTGCTGAGTCTAACCTACTCAGCAAACAGTGCCAGTGAACTTTTAAACGTCCAAAGGCACATTCTACCACCATTCTGAACTTGCTTAGCCTATAGTTGAACTGCTCCTTACTACTGTCCAGGCTTCATGAGCCATGGGAGCAAGGGGTAGGCTGAGTCCCCAAGGATAACTATTGGCATTTCAACATCCTCAGTGGTAATTTTCTGGTCTGGGAAGTAAGTCTCTTCTTGCAGCTGCTTGAACAGTCCGGAGTTCTTAAAGATGCGAGTGTCATGCACCTTTCCTAGCCATCCCATGTTGATGTCAGTGAAATGTCCCTTGTGATCCACCAGTGCTTGCAGCACAATTGAGAAGTACCCCTGTCGGTTTATATACTGGTTGGCAAGGTGGTCCGGTGCCAAGATAGGGTTATGCATTCCATCTATCGCCCTACCACAGTTAGGGAACCAAAAGCATCCACTATAACCTGCACATTTCCCAGAGTTGCTACCCTTGATAGCAGAACATCAGTGATTGCATTGGCTACTTGGATCACAGCAGCCCCTACAGTAGATTTGCCCACTCCAAACTGATTCTCAACTGACCAGTAGCAGTCAGGCACTGCAAGCTTCCCATGGTTATCGCCACTCGCTTTTCAACTGTCAGGGCAGCTCTCATTTCCTGCACTTCAGGGTGGAGGAAAGCAACTCACACATTTCCAGGAATGTGGCCTTATGCATGCGAAAGTTTTGCAGCCACTGGAAATCATCCCATAGTTGCAACGCTATGCAGCTCCACCAGTCAGTGCTTGTTTGCTGGACCCAGAATCAGCATTCCACTGTATGAACCTGCTTCACAGCCGCCATGATATCCCAATTGCTACATCCTGTGCTTTCAGGAACATCTGTGTCCATGTCCTCCTCACAATCGTCCTTGTGCTGGTGTCTCCTAGCCAGGTTCTGCACATGCTGCAGGATAATGCACGAGGTGTTTACAATGCTTATAACAGCAGGGGTGAGTTGAGCGGGCTCCATTCTTGCTGTGCTATGGTGTCTGCACAGGTAACCCAGGGAAAAAAGCGTTTAATGATTGTCTGCTGTTGTCATCAGTCTCCCTCCCTCCGTGAAAGCATGTACCCAAAACTATGTGCAACAATGTTTTTGCTCCATCAGGCATTGGGAGCTTACCCAGAATTCCAATGGGCAGCAGAGTCTGCAGGAACTGTGGGATAGCTACTCACAGTACACCACTCTGTGAGTTTATGCTAGCCACGGTATTGAGGACGTACTCTGCCGACTTAATGCGCTTAGTGGGGACGTACACAATCAACTGTATAAAATTGCTTTCTAAAGCTCGACTTCTATAAAATTGACCTAATTTCATAGCATAGACATACCCTCAGTCAACACTTTGGGGACAAAGCTGCTTGCACAAATAATAATGGAGGTGTGCAAAGGTGGAAGAGATAAAGACCAGGGATAGTAAGAGGAGCAAGATACAGTTAATTAATCAGATTAATCAAAAGCCAGCATCTGGCCTGGGCATTAGGAATTGCTTAAAGTACTGTGCCCAATACCCAGGCCAAGCATTGTGGGAACTAGGCACAGTACTTTAACCTATACGTGGTAATGTACTTTGGCAGTGAAAGCTAAGGCAGAAGAGGCAAGTGGTAGGCTGATGAATGGGGTGCAACTTAGCTCCTCCAGCTGCTCAGTGGAGGCTATTTCAGCTCACTAGTTGCAGTAGCCTACAGAGGTCTGTTACACAGCTTTGTATGGAATGTTGGGGAGATGGACCTGCTTGGTGGATTCCCTGACACCATCACTGCCTCCCTTCTTCAGTCTCTTCCTCCTGTGGAAATGTACTTCTATCTCATATTTACGGACATAAACATGTACCCATTGATGGTATTTCCACACATGTAAATATGCTTTACAATATGTGGACACTATGGTGACATTGGCAACATTTACACAGTGTCTTTGCTGCTGTATGATAGTTGCTTGTCCTTATAACTTTAATGTATTTTTTCTTTTTAATATTATTTTTAAAGCCAGCTTTCATTAAAATAAATGGTGGTACTTTTCTGTTCATTTGAATGGCAGTTAATGTCAAAACAAAATTTGTTAGAATCTGTTTCACCTTGTAATGAGATTTGCAATGCTATATTTGCTGCATAACCAAGAACATTATGAAAATTAAGTACTGCACCTGCTCAGTAGTTAATATTCACACTTGCACATAAATATCTAGCTCATTTCAAATGTTTTCCCTAAAACACCTAGAGGTTTGCTCCATTTTAAGTACAATCAACCCACAAAACTTATTTATTTTTAATTAGGCCATTTTTATTCTAAACTAAAGCATGGCAAAGACCCCTCTGAAATGAGGTCCCAATCATGTTTTTTGAAGCTCTAGTACTCAAAAGAGCTTAATGGATTTCAAACTTTGTTTTTGTTTAAAAATTATGCATCCCTGCTGATATCTCATAATGCCAAATTTTAGCCTATTGAGATTTGAAACCACTGAGAGAGTAAACCCTGAAAATCTGGCTTTATAATGGAAACACCAAGTCGACCTTAACTCTAGGTCTGCTACTAAAATAAACAATCACATTTTGATGCTAATGAATCCCTTTTCTAAATGAGATGTCACTAAGCAGATGTTAAATCTCTGGAATATCAGAGCTAAAATAAGTCTTTATACATTTTAGTCCCAAACCGTGGTTACTTGCAGAACATAGAAGATTACATGGCATTTCTAAATAAATACATCTAATCCCCAGAGTCACTGAAGTTTGTAAGACATTATGAGCAGTCTTATTAAATCTTCAGAATCAAACTTCTGTCTATGATTTTGCAGTGGCACACTGGGAAAGAAAATTCTAGGGAAGTAGTGAGGTGTGTGATCTGTCTATAAAGAAAAGTGAGTAGCAGAATAATAGACAGCAACACACAACCATGTTTTGTCACCCGTATCACTATGTCACCCCTAGCTCAAAGCATGAAGATGATCGGTGTGGTATAAATATTTGGACTGGTTGATTATTTGGCTGTATGTAACTAGGTTGGAAAGAGCACAAGTAGCCCTGTGGCCCAGAACAGGACACTGCTACAATTTGGCTAGGGAGCACATACATGCATGTAGAGACTGTCAGCTGCTGGGTCTAGGTGTCTTTTGTAACATGGAGAGGCAGTCTGAAAGATGCACAGGACCCAAACCATAAATCAGTGGGTTTGTAAATCAAAACCAATACTTTCAATTGCACCTGGAAGTAAATTAGAAGCCAGTGCGCAGTTCAGTGGAACTCAGTTCAAGTCCCAGTACAGCATGTTGTAGAAGGCAATTCTGGGGGTGACAGAAGCATGCATAACTGTGATCTGCTTCACACACAAAGCAAATAGGCTACAACTTCCTTTTCAAGCACAAAAGAGGGATTTGGGCCACAGCTGCCACCTCGATAGATGCCGACTAAGAGGTGGAAAAATGATGATATAGGAGATAGATATCAAAATATTTGGTTACATTAATCTTCAGTTTGCCTAATCTTAGCTTATACCTGCCATCTAAGTCAGGACTCTACTTCCATGAGAAGTAATAGGATATCTCATTTTGTAGTGGAACATGCCAAAGTTGTCATTTATGAGCACAAAGCAAACCTGATTTTATGAAAGTCTTTGAAGACAACGAGATTCTTTCTAAAATTGAGGTTCAGGTAATTAAATGTCTTCGGTTACAGTTTAGAGCTATGTCTGGAGTAGGTAAGGCCTGCTAATTGTGCAGAAGAGCAATAGAAGGGGTCACTTGGGATCTCCTCAGCCCCATGTAGTTGTGGCTCAATTGTTGTGAGCTGTGGCTCAGTTGTTAGCTCTGAAGATGAGCTTCTTGGGAGCTCCTCAGTTCCGCAGGGGTGGAAAACAGGAGCTTGGCTGTTGTAAAGCCGAGGAGAGCCATAGGAACTGGACTTCACTCAATGCAGTCCCTAGGGACATAACCAATTTCCAGGTACATAGGTGTTTTGCTTAACCGGAGTTTGGTAAATTGCACTGAATTATTAATTAGAGTTGGCTGTAACTTTTAGTCATGATTTTTGGTTGAAAAATAGCCGTTTTTATAAATCCCAAATTGTCATGAATTTTTGTTTGCTTTTCCAACAAAACTGAAAAAAGGAAAATGTAGTCATTTTTTAAAAATTCTGTCAGGTTTTGTTTGATTATTTTTCCCATTTCTCTCCTTTTTCCAGCCTCCTGCCCTTTGTTTTCAGGGCCAAAATGGAAAAAGAAAAGGAGGGGATGTGAGGGAAGGAAAAGGGGAAAAATATTAAAAGCAAAAAAAAATAAAAAAAATTCTGTTCTGAAGTCTGTGAAGCCAAAATGCTTGGCTTTTTTCCATTTTTGCATTTTTCATATTTTTCCATTCTCATCATTTAATTATATTTTATTAAACTTATTAAAATATATTTCTGTTAAAACATGACTGTCTTAAGTTAGATCAATATTGAATACAAACTTTTTTCCATATTTGACCACACATTTTAGATTTATGTTTTTAAAATTAACTAACCTAGATATTACAGAGTCCATTTTAATGCTATTCGTAACATTGCTTATGACAGGATATTCTTTGTTTTGAAATATATTTTTATTCTACATAAATCACTCCTTAATGACAGCAGGAATCTGAGATGATCAGAGAAGAAGTGTCACTAGCCCACAAATGATAACATGCATCCTACACACATTTAGGGACTGATCCTGCAAAAAACATGCATGAGTAAATATAAAGTCATTCATATGCGTAAGTGTTTGGAGGGATGTGCCTTCAGTTATATATGACCTATTGCAGTTTAGCATAAAAAGAAGCTATGTTTATACAGTTCCAGTAAAACTTGTTTGGTTTTGTTCTTACTCCTTCAGTAAAGGAAACATGATTAGCAGCAGAAATGAACATGGAACAGGAGTGAGGGACTGTAGCATCTGTCTAAGCATAACTAGATTAGGAACAGTAGTCTCCACAAATTGGAGGGTTGTTGTAAGGCATGTCCTTTGAATAGAATTAGTTTATGCTCGAATTAAATTATGCACATGAAGAATGATTATAAGGAAGCCCCGAGACTAAAAAAAGATTAATTACAGGCCTATCATTAGAAGATTCTTTTGCATAATCCTATTAGTTTAATCATATGTTCATTTTTTCCCCATATGTAGGGGAGCACGTTTTACTAATTTTATGTAACTTAATACACTGCCTTTTATTTGGCCTGTATAGGGCTTTGTTCTAGCTGTGTGTATGTGACAATATTGCAGACTTTTTAAAAAGGAAGATTGATTTATTTTGGACACTATGCAGAACACTTTTTAAAAAGAAGCAGCAATTTGCGGAATGAAGCAAAGGGCCTGATTCCCCATTGCCTTGCACCTGCAAAGGTGCCTTTCTATGGTGCAGCTATTTACCCCTGTACAAGCTACCCCAAATTTGATTTTGGTACCCTGCCCACTTTCCCCTTTAATGTCAAGTTACTCCTGGTTAAGACAGTTTGTTTGTCTGTGTCACAATATGAGAGTTGCACTGTTGCTTCTTGCAGCTATTTCTGACTTCTGCCCTCTAAATAACACTAGCAGGCCTACTATGTGGCTGGCATAGCGTAGTCCTTCCTCAAAATGCTCTGTTCCAGGGATGCACTAGTATAGTTCCTATTTTAGGACTAGTTGTCCTGTACAGCAGAAAACTATAGGATGTTTAAAATATAGGGTCTGTCAGAGCTTTTGTCAAAAGTAATTTTCCTCACAGTCAGCTGCAGTATCTCAGCTGTGAGACTGGTTGGATGTTGCCCAATAGGCAGGATGATCACTATTTCTGTAGCACATGGAAGCATTTGGAGAATGCAGCAAGTTGGCATACTCTTTAGACATGTTTCATATACTATTCATACATCCCACTGAAGATGGTACTTCTCAATGTGAGATTACAACATGGTAAGATACTGGACACAAGTATTTATAAAGAACCAAGAGGAAATTAATAATTCTATATTCAGTGCAGAATTTGGATGGTGGGCAGCAAATAATATATATAGGTCACTCATTGACCAAAGAGGATATGAATATGAAATATCCTGAGCACTGAATGAGGCAGGAGGCCTTTGGATAAATAGTATGTGATCATGTAAATAAAGACTGTATCATAATGCATATGTGCAAGGAGGATGAATCAAGGTTGCAGAGACAACCTTAATTTATGCTTTTCCTAACTTTTGCAACCTTAATAAGGAGAGGGGGTTAACATTTTTAAAAAGTAATTATAAATTGACTGCAGTTAGTCAGATCCAGCTGCCTCCTCAATGGCTCCCAAGGCTCCCTAAGCAACAGAACTGGTGAGATTTCATTCCAGAGCACAAGGGTGGTGGTTCATAGGGCTGGAAGGGGGTATTATGGCGGGACTACTGCTTGGCTAGAGGATCACCACCTCTATAGATACTCCAGTCCTTTTTTACCCTGCTGGGAGCCACATTGCCAACAGTATTTCAATTTGAACTGACATCTAGAAATGAAGTAGGTTTTGATTGAAATTTTTCATGTTGACCTTCCCAAACAAAACATTTTTGGAAGGCCTCATTTCAAAGCATTTTTGATATTTCATCTCACTGCAAGGTGACAGCATGTGTCAAGATACTGGGATTTCCTGCAGGGTGGAAGTTCCATCTTCTGAATAGCTCTAGTAAAATACATTAAAATGTTTGGAAACTGAATGTCTTTAATTATCAGAATTAAGGTTGGGAATTTCAAAGGGAATTTGAACAGGCCTTGGGCACCTAACTCTTTCAGAATCCCAAAATCCCAGCCAAAATCTATGGGACCAAATCCTTTCTCCTGCTTCAAAGTTTAATACCAGTAAAAAAACTTAGGGTATGTCTACATCTACAATTTTGCAGCGCTGGTTGTTACAGCTGTATTAGTACAGCTGTATAGGGCCAGCGCTGCAGAGTGGCCACACTTACAGCAACCAGCGCTGCAAGTGGTGTTAGATGTGGCCACACTGCAGCGCTGTTGGGCGGCTTGCAGGGGGGTTCGGGGAACGCGAGAGCACACCGCGGGGAAGCAGGTCTCCTTCCCCGCGGTGTGCTCTCGCGTTCCCCGAACCCCCCCTGCAAACCGCGGGGAAGGAGACCTGCTTGCAGGGGGGTTCGGGGAACGCGAGAGCACACCGCGGGGAAGGAGACCTGCTTGCGGGGGGGTTCGGGGAACGCGAGAGCACACCGCGGGGAAGGAGACCTGCTTGATTACCAGAGAGGCTTCCTCAGGTATTCTGGGATACCTGCTTATTCCACGGAGGTCAAGAAAAACGCTGGTGAGTGTCTACACCTGATGACCAGAGCTGGATCACCAGCGCTGGATCCTCTACACCCAAGGTTCGACCGGGTGTACGGCCAGCGCTGCAAACAGGGAGTTGCAGCGCTGGTAATGCCCTGCAGATGTGTACACCTCCTAAGTTGCAGCGCTGTAACCCCCTCACCAGCGCTGCAACTTTGTGGTGTAGACAAGGCCTTAGTGTAGGGGTTCCACTCTACATAGTGGTGTCATTTCCTATGCTATAGCAGATGGCACCCTGCAGAGCACAACTCTGCAAAGCAGAGGGGTGTAGGCTAGGGTGACCAGGTGTCCCAATTTTATCGGGACTGTCCCGATATTTACTTGTTTGTCCTGTGTCCCGACCGATGTTCGGTTGGGACATGAATTGTCCCAATATTTTGCTCTCCAGTGCACAGGTGGAGGGGGATTGTGCCACCGCCAACTCCACCGTGGCCCTGCCCCGACTCTGCCCCTCCCTTCCCCATTGGATCCCTCCCCAAACCCCAGCCCTGGCCCCGCCCCCATCCCCACCCCCTCACTGCCCTATTGTATCCCTCCTCAAATCCCCACCATGGCCCTGCCTCTTCCCCAAGCATGCTGCATTCCTCCTCCTCACCCCTCCCAGGCTTGCGCTTATCAGCTGTATGGCAGCACAAGCGCTGGAGGGAAAAGGGAGAAGCAGGATGTGGCAGCCAGCTCAGGGGAGGTGGAGGCAGAGTGAAGGCGAGCTGGTGTGTGGGGGCAGGGCGTGGAGCTGCTGGTGGGTGCTCAGCCCCCACTGATTTTTGCTATGCTCTGGAGGTTTTTTTCCTTTTTTTTTTTTTTTTTTTTTGTTGCTCCGCCGGCATCCTCCCTGCCCCTGTCCTGATATTTCACGTCTCTCATCTGGTCACCCTAGTGTGGACACTCCATGGCAGATTTCTCCTGTCCTCCCATCTGCTAACACACACACAGCTGAACCTCCCTGGTCCGCTGCCAATTATACCTTATGTACTTACAGTGGGAGGGAGCAAAATTTGGCAGGATTAATTAAACTATAGTAATAAATCTGTGTGTTTTCAGGTGATTTGTGAGAGTGCATGGCAGACTCCTATAACTCAGGCACGCTAAAGCCACTGGTCTCCAGTTCTTGATATTACAAAGATTTCTTAGGTAGTAAAGTAATAACTGATTCCTGTTAGCTCAGGGGCAGTTAATTTCCTGAGTACACGCTAATATTAAAAAAAAAAAAGGCAGCTCACTTTCTATATTCTTAAGTATGTTTAGAAAACTCACCTCGTTATTTATGGAACCTAGGGGCTTTACGGTGACATTCCAAATGGAAACTGGAGGTTCATGTTCCAAGGGGTATGGGAGAACAGCATCTAATCTGTTACTAGTCCCCAACAATAAAATTGAACAGATCCTCTATTGCCATCTCATCACCCAAGTTTGTTTGGGGTATAAACTATTTCAGACGTAGCAATACATTTACTGTTATTTGACAGTTTGAGTTGTGGGTTCTTTTTTGTTTTGTGTTATTTGTTTGAGACAAAGAAGAAACTTGTAAATACACTGATAAAATGAAGGGTTATAAGCCAAGCAGAAATATAAGTTTTACTTCTCTTCTAGAAAGATACCTTCACATTTTTTCCTACTCCTTTGGAGTCTGACAATGTACAACCAGTCTATTATAATTCATTCTAATGGGATGAAATTCTCTCTTCTAAGGAGAACTATTTTGCTTATATATGGTTTAGTTAGTCAAAAAAAAATGACATGCCATAAAACTACTCTAATCCAGCCACTCAATATGCATTTTCTTCTTCACATCAGATACTCTGTTGCAAAATAACAGATCATGACACTTCTTATTTTATTGTATGTAAATATAGGAACCTATTCTGTCTTGTTTAGCTGCAACAGTGGTGGCTAGCCATCCAGCCAATGGTATACTGGTTAACTAACAATCTACTCTTGGGTGCATGTAAATACTATCTATGTGACTGGGTATACAATTTCCTCATACTGCTGGGAAATCTTCAGTTGTATGTGTCCCATTCTGGTGCTTTTGCTGGATGGAGACATAGGACTGGTCTATGAGTTGAAGGTCTTTGGTAGGAAGCAAAGCTAAGCAAGAGGCAAGGTCCTCTGTGTGGTTGTCCGTTGCCCCCTTCAATTCCTTTTGGTCTACAGATTCTTGGGGAAGAATTACCACTCATTCATTGTACTTTCTGAATGATCCCAAAAAAACTCAGCAAGATAATCCATACAGAGGTTTCCTCTTCCAAAAATCCCTTGGCATGGGTATTTTTATGATATTCCATGGGAGCATCTGCAGCCCAGTCTGATCTATCAAGGCACACAATGCTCTTCCTAAAATACAATCTCATTTTTTCTGCCTTCCTGCACCTAACTAATGTTAAAAGCAACAAAGAGTCCTGTAGCACCTTATAGACTAACAGACATTTTGGAGCATAAGCTTTCATGGGTGAATACTCACTACATGCATCTGGTGAAGTGGAAATTTCCAGAGGCCGGTATAAAAATGCAGGCAAGAATCAGTCTAGAGATAACGAGGTTAGTTCAGTCAGGGAGGATGAGGCCTTCTTCTAGCAGCTGAGGTATGAACACCAAGGGAGGGAAAACTGCTTTTATAGTTGGCTAGCCATTCACAGTCTTCGTTTAATCTTGAGCTGATGGTGTCAAATTTGCAAATGAACTAAAGTTCAGCAGTTTCTCTTTGGAGTCTGGTCCTGAAGTTTTTTGCTGCAGGATGGCTACCTTTAAATCTCCTATTGTGTGTCCAGGGAGACTGAAGCGTTCTACAGATTTTTGTATATTGCCATTCCTAATATCTGACTCGTGTCCATTTATCCTTTTACATAGGGATTGTCCATTTTGGCCAATGTACATAGCGGAGAGGCACTGCTGGGACATGATGGCATATATGACATTGGTGGACATGCAGGTGAATGAACCGGTGATGTTGTGACTGATCTGGTTAGGTCTTGTGATTGTATCACTGGTGTAAATATGTGGGCAGAGTTGGCATCGAGGTTTATTGCATGGATTGGTTCCTGAGTTAGATTTACTATGGTGCGGTGTGTGGTTACTGTTGAGAATATGCTTAAGGTTAGTGGGTTGTCTGTGGGCGAGGACTGGCCTGCCACCCAAGACCTGTGAAAGTGAGGGATCGTTGTCCAGGATGGGTTGTAGATCACTGATGATGCGTTGGAGAGGTTTTAGATGAGGACTGTGGAGTTCTGTTGGTTTCTTTCTTGGGCTTGGCTTGCAGCAGAAGGCTTCTAGGTACACATCTGGCTCTGTTGATTAGTTTCCTTATTTCCTCATGTGGATATCATAGTTTTGAGAATGCTTGGTGAAGATCTTGTAGGTGTTGGTCTCTGTCTGAGGAGTTGGAGCAAATGCGGTTGTACCTCAGCGCTTGGCTGTAGACGATGGATTGTGTGATGTGTCTGGGTTGGAAGCTGGAGGCATGAAGGTAGGCATAGCGGTCAGTGGTGTTAACGTGACTGTCACTTATTTGTACCGTGGTGTCTGTCTAATGTTGTGATCCAACTAATCCTGAGTCTCTGCTATACGTGCCAGCAGCTTTTTGCCTTCACCCTGAAACTAGGTCTTCCAGTGAGCACACAATCTTATGGAATGTATTTTACAATGGGGAATTGCTGGGAGAAATAGGAATCTAGCAATTTATCTAAAGGCAGAATGCAAGTGCTGGATCTCAGGCTTTTTTATTTTTTTTTAAGTAGGTATCAGGTGTAATTAAATGCTGTTGTTTGGTTGGTAGATTTCAAAATATGCTGTGAAAAGTTCCAGACAAAGTGAGGTTCCTCATAAACAAGACAGACATAGATGTAATTCAAGCTGTGCAGAAGCCTGTTGTGTCTGTAATTTATTATTATTATTTATTATTTTTATTACCGTAGCACCTAGGAGCTCTAATGTTTTCTTTAAAAATGCCTCCTGTGTAAGGCAGTCTGTGATTCCATATGTCATAACACCAGGTTCACAGAACAGATATCATAGCAGGGTATGGATCACTGTCTCCATTGAAATACCTCTGGTAACAGGTTAAAATTATATGGACTCATATCTGAGCCTTGTGTGCCGACATGTTAAGATTTCCCTTTCCCTATTATGTTCCAGTTTAGTCACTGCGTTCTTATATGAATCAAGTTTCTGCCATCTCTAGAATTCTGTTTAGTCAAATGATTAAAACAACTTTCCATATGTTGACTACATTAAAGATCAGATTTTCAAGAGAGTCTGACTTCCATTTAGGCACCGAAATGAATTGGCACATTTTCAAATGTACTCAGTGTACGCCTTAATCCAGCGAAGCACTTAAGCATGTTACTGTTGGGGGAATTCTGCACCACTGTGCAATGCAGAATTTGTGCAAAATTAATGTTCTGTCCAGAATTTCGATCCCCCTCACAGAAATGGGCTGCAGAGCTATTGTCTGCCACTAGGGGCAGCTGGACCCAGCAGAGCCCAGCTCACAAATAGAGTGGGAGGGAGAGAGAAGGAGAGAGGGAACTGGAGGGTTGTAGGGAGCTTCAGTTCCCAGCCCACTCTGAAGGAAGGAGACAGCATTCAGGCTGTTTCTCCCTCTAGACCAGGGGTGGGCAAACTTTTTGGCCCGAGGGCCACACTGGGGTTGCAAAACTGTATGGAGGGCTGGGTAGGGAAGGGTGTGTCTCCCCAAACAGCCTGGCCCCTACCCCCTATCCAACCCATCCCACTTCCCTCTGGCACTACCATTGAAATCAATAAAACTATTTGAGAAATAAATGGCATTGCCAGCTATAGAATTCAAGTCTCTATTCCCGATCTGGTGCCCCATCCACTGTGTTGTGTCACTATTCCAATATGTTTAGACCAGTAAGTTTAGTTTTTAGCATTTTTTCTGACTTTTTTTTTAAGCACAATTATTTTGCTCTGAAACTTCAAATTCAAATGTATAACTATCTCTACACCCACTCGTACTTGAAAGAACACATTTTAACTTTGAGTTTAAATAGGAATCTTTAAAAAAGCAAAACTTTTAAGACACTGAAATAAAAATTATCCTCTCTGAATGTTTTAACACTATTCTCAAGATTTTTAAGTTTACTAATAAATTTTGTTAAGTGCTTTCTTTGATCAGACACTTCAGATGACAAATGTATCAAAATAAAATTAACTGAAAAATAAAATTTTGAAATGTTGGTAAGAGCATGAGCATTTAAATAATTATGAGTCTGTTTAACAGGATGCATTTTGTGTTATCCTTCTCCGTCTGATTAGATGAGGTATTAAAGATTCAGGTTTTACACAGACTTTAAGACCAGAAGGTTATTTCAGGTGTTAAAGAATTTTTCTTCTTCATCCTCTGATAGTATTGGTAGTGGAGAATGTCTTGGGGTTACTATTGTTTTCTAGTTTCAGAGTGGTAGCCATGTTAATCTGTATCAGCAAAAACAATGAGGAGTCCTTGTGGCACCCTAGAGACTAACAAATGTATTTGGGCATAAGCTTTCATGGGCTAGAACCCACTTCATCAGCTACATGAAGTGAAAAATACAGGAGCAAGTATAAATACATGAAAGGATGGGGATTGCTTTACCAAATGTGAGGTCAGTCTAATGAGAGAAATCAATTAACAGCAGGATACCAAGGGAAGAAAAATAACTTTTTTGAAGTGGTAAGAGAGTGGCCCATTACAGACAGTTGACAAGAAGATGTTAGTAACAGTAGGGAGAAATTAGTATTGGGGAAATTAAGTTTAGGTTTTGTAATGACCCAAACACTCCCAGTCTTTATTCAGGCCTAATCTGATGGTGTCTAGTTTGCAAATTAATTCCAGTTCTGCAGCTTCTCATTGGAGTCTTTTTTTGAAGCTTTTTTGGTTGAATTGCCACTTTTAGGTCTGTTATTGAGTGACTGGAGGGATTGAAGTATTCTCCTACTGGTTTTTGAATGTTATGATTCCTGATGTCAGATTTGTGTCCATTTATTCTTTTGCATAGAGACTGTCTGGTTTGGTTTGGCCAGTTTCTAGGAACACGTAAGTTAACAGTGGCCAGTTTTAAACCCCATTCACTCTATTATCCACAAGAGAGAAAAATTCAAATTATTCATTGATATTCAAATCCATATACTTTTCCCACTTTAATTTTATGTTGCTGCATGTTATTCAAACCAACAAAAATAAAATTATATTCAAGATGCAAATGTGAGGCAATGACCTTGTTCTGCATGTGAACTTTTCCATATGTTTTCAGCACTTCTGATATCCATAACCGGAGCAGCTAGAAAATTTTGGGTGTCCCTTTGTCCTTGTGCGGTGTATACCATATATTTGCCATTGTGCATTGACTGGGGGATTGGCAATGAGCTTCAACACTTCATGTGTTCTCATTTGCTAGAGTTCAGAGATCTCTGATGACCAACTTCTTGATTCCCTTCATCCATAGGAAACCATATTAAAAGCCTTAGCAAGCTGCTGTTTGGGTGGGTAGGTGTCATTCCTGTGGTTCAACTGGTCACTTTTAATTAGTTAAGATGTCTTTTTTTTTTTTTTTAATTTTAAGGGCAATTTTGTACAGCAGGGACTTGAACAAAACAGATACACAGTATCTCTGTCAAGTTTAATGAGTTCTTTAAACCTGAGTGACAGCCCAACAATTCTTACAAAGGGAGGTCAAGGTTAGTTTGGCACATACTGGCCAGCAGAAGTGAACAGCAATCTGAAACATAAATGTCAAGATGAAATCTGAGTAATTTCAAAAGAATGCAGTGCTGAGATAGGCACTGGTCCCATCAACATTTGAAACCTGTCGTAATGAAGAATGCATCACTAATATCCATGGAAATTTACTATGCTTCAAACTTGGATAAGAAGATAATAGCCAATAAACTTTCAGTAAAAGAGACATCTTCAACTTAAATATTCCACTACTGTCTGATTTATTTTTAATGTGTTATTGTATAAAATAAGACACCCACACATAAAATACAATAAGTGAAAGATTAGAGAAAATGTCTGTTTCTCTGTTTTTTCCTGTTGACTTCTTACGTGCCTCTGAGAGTACTTGGGTGGGATTTTCAATTGTAATCAATATGGCATTTATCATTGTTTTCAATAGAAGTAGACTTAGGCTAGCATAGTGGGCTTTTGGAATCCCTACATTTTGTGTACAGTCAAACTTAGTTTTCCCTGCATAGTCACTTAAGCCTGGTATGACAATGAACTTGATGTAGGCAGTCTCCTATGCCCATTTCAAACCCAGGCAGATTTCCGTGCACGATTAGAGCCATAGTCAGTTTCCACTGTTTATATGGGTCTTTCACACAGCAAAAAAGAGAGAGAAAAACATGTTTGGAAATAAGAAAATGTGATTGTGAAACTTCAAAATTTGGCAGGAGAATTTGTAGCTACTGCCTAAAACTACTTCTGTTTTGTTTTTTAATTATTTTAAATTGATGGTCCCTTTAAACTGTAGAATAATTTAGAATATATCAGCACTGAAAAACTCTGTTCATCCACTCCCATAAGGTAAGTAACATTTTTTTTGGTGCACAAATAAGATATCGTTAGTTATTTCATTATTATCATTATCATGATAAAGGACAGGTAAATAGAGTTTGTGCCTGAGTTCACAAACTGGAAACTTACAGTGCTTTGTATGACTCCCAGCTCATTTTGCAAAACCAACTATACAAATTTAATAGCTTAGAAATATCTTGGAGGCCTCCCTACTAAATATTCCTCTTAAGCCAGATGTTAGGGAGGAGACAGATCTTCTATGACCCTGATTAAAGCAGTTATCTAGACCCTGCTTTTGTACAACATGTAAAGATCTCCTAAGGAATCAGTGTTAAGCAGTCAAATGGCCGCCTCATCTTAACAAATTTGTAATCTGTTCTATTTTTCATATAATGGCTGTTCTTCTTAGATTCCATGAGCACTGCACATTATTGCCAAGCAGATGTGTGGAACCAGCTCCTAGAAATTTAGTGAAAAAGGGGAAATTGAATTGATGAAAGTCCTGACCTTGAGTTCTTTACAAATCAGTGAACTTGACAGGAGTTTGGATGCACAAGGAATGCAAGATCAGATCCTAGTTATGATAACAGAAGCTCATGTGGAACCTCACTGAAAACTTTAATGTAAGATGAGGCGCTCCATATATAATACAGGAATTTGCCCACCCATATGAGTTTGCAGCATCAGGTATGTGGATGGTTTAAATAATAATAGCATTTATATCTATAATAATATAAAATAGGTTTTAAGAGTCTTTTACAAATAGGTAAAGACAGCTTTATAATTGCAATAGTCTATCAGTAGAAGCTGCCCTTGAAATAATGTTTCTCAGAAGTTGCTATGCTTTGGTGCAATGATTATTTTATTATCATTTTACAAAAATGCAGTATACCTTGCAATGCAATAAAATATAACTTGCAAACAACTTCATTGTACATTCCAATGGGGCTGCATTCTCTGGATTCTACTCTACATACTCAGACTGTCAAGATGGCAATTTCTTGTCTGGCTGTTAATATCTGTAAAGATTAAATATAAAAATATTGAGAAAATTATTCTTCTTTGTAGTCATGCATCCTGGTACTTTGCAGCTTTCCTGAAAGGAGGACTGTCTATAATTGAAAGATAGGAGATTTCATTAAAATAGGACGGCAGTAATGTCTCTTCATTGCCAACCAGCTAGTGGTTTCCTAATTACATAAATGACTCCGGCCACAATTATCTGGCTGCATGTCAGTTGCACTCCCGTCTCACAGTTTGATTTTGACCCCACTGAAGTCAAGGCAAAGATACCACAGTATTCAGCAACGTATGGTTGACCCCTTTTTGTCCTTTCTGAGTTCCCCTCCCCAAACACACTTTCCTGTACAAATGAGGTTGATCAGCCCTACATTTTTTCCCTAACAAATCTAAGGCTGATTGAGGTTATGCCTTAGTAGGATGACAGAAAGAAACTGACTGCTGGGTATGCTGTTTTGAAAGCAGAGTACACACAAGGTATCTGATGACCAGAAATAAATTGCCATCATAACCCACTGTGTTAAACTTAATGGGACAGCATGTACATTAGCAGCCTGGTCATGTTTACCTTTCCTGCTTATCAAAGGTGGATTTGATTAAAATGTCTCTTTAACATAGAACAGCTGTTGTAATTCACTTTAAAATGTCAGGGCTGATGAGAACGTTGTGGTATTTAGGTACTTCATAGTGTTATTGAATTGGTATGAACTATAGGCTGTATTTAAACATTGCTTTAACATTTTAGCAAAAGGAAATTAAACCATAGCAGATCAAGGCTGTCTTCATAGGCTGCCAAAATTCATAGTTAGTAGCCCAATAACCATATTACCCTAGATAGGAGCATGGAAGTTCACAGCAAATCAAACAGTGTGACTTTGAAGTCTGACTAACCAATTAGGAGCTTTGTAAAACACATCTGTGGATGCTTTAGTTTCAATGTTTCATTGATTTTACATTATGTCAAGAACTTATCAAAATCTGTGATCTCTCTGTAAGGTGTTTTTGGTTTTGATCTTGATATAAGATCAGTCTTGTTAAAATTCAATTACTCTATAGTAAATATTTTAGTAGAGTGCTGGCTTTCATTTTACTTCAATGGTGGGGGGTTTCCCCCCAAACAAGTGAGTTTAAAACTAATAAAAGTTGTTGGACTGAAAGTGCTGGAGAATGAAATCCTCTATGAAAGTAGATACAACTTAGGCAGTGATGCAAACTGGCCAAATATTGTCATATTAAATTTTATTCTTTAGGGACAGTGTTAAGGGATGGGAGGAAAATTCGTTCCATACTTGGCTTCTCTGCTGAATCTGGACCTGATCCAGTGTTCGCTGAAGTCAGTTGAAAGACTCCCAGTGTCTTTGGATAAGAGAATCTGTCCATGAAGATAGAATTTTATGGTATTTTTTGTGATGTGGACATAGTTGAACTGATACTATAAATTCACTTCATATAGTTCACCAACTACCTGATAGTTGGTACAGACTTTTTATCACTTCTGATTTGGATCCAATCCAAACTACACTCAACCACTAGTGAGTTCAATATGTTGATGGCATTCAGTGAGTTGAAAATATTCAGTACTCTTGCAATTTGCAACATGCTGGCAATACAAAAGGATAAGAAACTGATGGACAGATCTTCACAGCATAGTGGAGTCCTGAGCCAGAGTACAGCCACCATATCTCACTCCCTCCTGGCCTTGGGGTGGGGACATAGTGGTGTGGGTAAGGAGTATGAATAGAGAGCTGTTGAACTCCGGCCATTTTCAACTCAGAGAGTTCTTCAGGGATCATTACCGGTGTGTGTAGTTGAGCGCAAATCTGAGGCCTTTCCAATGAATGGTGGGGCAGAGACCAAGGTGTAGAGCTGGCCTGATTATCAGAAAGCCACAGCCAGCTCCTTTATATGTCTGTGCTGAGTGGAGACTGGACGTAGCAGAGAATTTGGCCCTTGGTATCTGATTAAATCCTAACCATTTGACACTGAGGTACTCAGTTACAAATTTGCTATTTTACTCGAATTGTGTAAAAATAAATGTTTCCCAACATCAGAGGGGTAGCCGTGTTAGTCTGGATCTGTAAAAGCACCTTATAGACTAACAGACTATCCTGTGGCACCTTATAGACCAACAGACGTTTTGGAGCATGAGCTTTCGTGGGTGAATACCCACTTCGTCAGATGCATGTAGTGGAAATATCCAGGGGCAGGTATATATATATGCAGGTAAGCTAGAGATAATGAGGTAGTTCAATCAGGGAGGATGAGGCCCTGTTCTAGCAGTTGAGGTGTGAAAACCAAGGGAGGAGAAACTGGTTTTGTAATTGGCAAGCCATTCACAGTCTTTGTTTAATCCTGAGCTGATGGCGTCAAATTTGCAGATGAACTGAAGCTCAGCAGTTTCTCTTTGAAGTCTGGTCCTGAAGTTTTTTTGCTGCAGAATGGCCACCTTAAGGTCTGCTATAGTGTGGCCAGGGAGGTTGAAGTGTTCTCTTACAGGTTTTTGTATATTGCCATTCCTAATATCTGATTTGTGTCCGTTTATCCTTTTCCTTAGCGACTGTCCAGTTTGGCCGATGTACATAGCAAAGGGGCATTGCTGACATATGATGGCGTATATTACATTGGTGGACGTGCAGGTGAATGAACCGGTGATGGTGTGGCTGATCTGGTTAGGCCCTGTGATGTTTCCCAACAAATCTTGTTTGCTTCTGCTACTCATTCTTTATTTCAAATCAAAGCACCAATTTAGTTGTGGCATGAGTAGGCGTGACTAGATTGAACAAAAAGAAAGTTGCACTTTCCTATAACAAGGCTGAATTTGACCTATCCTATTATTTTCTAGTTGTGATGTCAGCCAGGTAGTTTCTTTGGAAATGTGAGAATGTCACAAGCAATGTGTGTTCATGGACTGCAGGATAAAGAGCTGGGCATTGAATCGAACAACAGAAAGTATCCTGTATTTATGCAAATATTTTTTAATGACACGGCTCAAAGGTGCAAAAAATACATCCAGGATATACTAGTAGAATTTGTTCCTTCATGGGATGCTTCCCCAGTTTTCCATGAGACATGACTTGCTCTTTCAAACAGTGGTCACTGTATACAAAACAAACACACAGGGCCAAATTCTCCATTGTGTTCTGGGCTTTTGTGCTGTTCCAATAGTACAGAGGGGATGTAATACTAGCAATTCCAGCCACCAGGGAATACTGCTGGAGCAGCAGAATTCCTGGGGCTCTTCACCATCTCTCAGGACTCCTCAGTGTGTGCCGGGGTTTGCACAGGGGAGAAATGGGAGTAGCCAGAGCTCGGTTACTCTACAGTTATTTTTGACTGACTTTGAGCCATTGGCAGGCCAGTGTAAGTTAGAATAGACCTTGTCCTCAAAAGTGACTTCCATTTACAAATGGCAGAATACATTTCCTGCTCTCTTGTTAAATACTATTTAAATGCATAAGCATTATTTGAAAATTAACTAAGCAATATGAAAGTACATTTAGATGTAATAACATTTTACTGCTAATCTTTTAGATACTGCAACTGGATTTATTGCACACTGTACGGTGTGTGCTACCTCTGGCTGTGATCTTGTGACATTTCATAAGCTACCTAGGGTTATGTCTGGTTAGTTGTTTGCACAAGGAAACTAGACCAATAAAGAAAGCAGTGCTGGTGCTTCAGTAGGTTTAGTGGTAGTATTCCATGTCTGTAGAGAGACATATGGTTCTTTACTCAAGTAAAATAAGATGCGCCCTTGGGCTTTAAAAGGCTAAGGGCTTGTCTACACTGGCAAGTTTCTGCGTAGTAAAGCAGCTTTTTGCACTCAAACTGCAGGCATGTACACACTGCCAAGCCACTTTGTGCATTGAAACTCCTCGGTTGCAGCACTGCAAAGAAACCCACCTAGACAAGAGTCGTAAGTCTATTTACACAGAGGCTCTGGCGGTCTAGTGCCTGTGTGAACACTTGATTGCTCTCCGCATTGTAATTGGCCTCTGGAGCTGTCCCATAATACCTCAAGTGACCGCTCTGCTCATTGTTTTTAAGGGTACGTCTACACTACAAAATAAGGTCAATTTTATAGAAGTTGGTTTTTAGAATCAATTTTATACAGTTAATTGTGTATGTCCCCACTAAGTGCATTAAGTCAGCGGAGTGCATCCTCAGTCCTGTGGCTAGCATTGAGCAGTGCACTGTGGGAAGCTATCCCACAGTTCCTGCAGTTTCTGTTTCTGACAGCCATTGTGTGCTGTGCTGATCTGCTCTATGACACAAAGCAAACCATTAATGTAGAATGCTCCTACTGTTGAACACAGGGGCTTGTGTGCTTGGTTGTGTGTGTGTGTGTGTGTGTGTGAGAGAGAGAGAGAGAGAGAGAGAGAGAGAGCGATTGCTGTGCAGAGAGCCCAAGGAGGGATGTGGGGGCTGATGTCGGAGTTTCACCCTCCCACTGCCTCAGGACTGGTTGCTTCCTGCCACTGCCTGAACTTACAAGACAGCATGCTGACACACACTCTGTCCTCCAAAATACACTGTCTCTCTCATCCCCCCCATACACACACACTCTCTCTGTCACACACTCTCCCCCACCCACTTCAGTTGAAAAGCAGCTGGCAATGTAGTAGGATGCCCATGGAACAATGGGATTGGGAAACTTGCATCACGTGGACGCTGTACCTGCCTCATGAGGCATTGCAAAGCCTTCCCAAAGCACCCTGTGGCCAGCTGCACAGTGGGATAGCAACCACAATGCATTGCTGTCTTTGCTGTTGCAAGAGCTGCTAATGTGGATGTGCTCCAGCGTCACAAGGAGCACAGTGTGGACACGCAACAGTAGTTTAATTCCAGCATTTTAATAAAAGTGGTAGAAGTTGTGGCTCAAAAACTTGCCAGTGTAGACATACCTAACGCACAATTCAAGAGTACTGTTAAAACATTCTTTCGTCCCATTTGCTCTGGAAGACCAGACATTATTGGGGCAGTACTGTGTTGTAGTCATGGTGCTCAATGCCACAGAAATAACCTAAAACTCAGAACAGAATTGTTTGCAATAAAGTCGCTAATACATTTCTGGTTTTCAAATGTGCTGGCAGCAAAAGCAGTCCAGCGTTGGGAATCGTACTAACTTTTTTTCATTATCATTCAATCCAGGTTGTGCTGACAATTTTTATATAGACAGAACATGTTTTGCCTCCCGGTGCTAAAATGTAATATGAAATGCTTCGTACACCTGTAGCAAACAACTTAAAATTCAGACCATTTTTACACAAACTTTATTACAAAGTTTACAAAGGAGGAATTAAAAATATCTTGGATAGGGCTAACTGTGAAACTTTTTTTAGTATGCATTCACAAATTATTATTATTTTTAATCCATAAAGATGCTGGATTAGTTTATTTTACTCATTGTTCTCCTATAAATAAAATTATCATTCCTTTCATTATATGATATGTGTCTGTATAAATATAAGAACAAAATAATGTCTATACTGGGTCAGACCAATGGTCCATATAACCCAGTGTCCTGTCTTCTCACAGTAGCTGATGCTATATGCTTCAGAGGGAATAAACAGAACAGGACAATTTATCAAGTGATCTACCCCCGTCATCCAGTTCCAGCATCTGGCAATCAGAGGTTATTGGGCACCCAGAGCATGGGGCTGTGTTCATCTTGGTTAATATCCATTTATGGACCTACCATCCATGAACTTACTTAATTCTTTTATGAACTCAGTTATACTTTTGGCCTTCACAACATCCTCTGGTAGTGAGTTTCACAGGTGAACTGTGTGTTGTGTGATTACATCCTTTTTGTTTCTTTTAAACCTGCTGTCTATTAATTTCATTGGTGACCCCATTTCTTGTGTAATGTGAAGGGGTAAATAACACTTCTTTATTCACTTTCTTCACATCATCATGATTTTATAGACCGCTATCATATCCCCCTCTTATTCGTCACTTTTCTAAGCTGAACAGTCCCAGTCTTTTTAATTCCCTATCATATGGAAGCTGTTCCATACCCTTAATCATTTTTGTTGCCCTTCTCTGTACTTTTTCCAATCTTATCCTTCACCATTTTAGATATATGGCTGAACAGATATTCTAAATGAAATTAGCAGAAAATTATGGCTAATCAAATACTTGTTTTACAAGTTTTCTAAGTGTATAACAGAAGTCAGTGACTCCCAATCACTTCAATGGGGCTGGAATTTCACCCGGAAAGACATCCCTTTTCTATATTAACATAATCGTTCTCTTATTTAATTTAATATGTGTGCACCTATTAATACTTATGTTTTTAAAGATTGACAAATATAAACCAGATGTTTCAACTTTACCTTCTTGTAGCTCTGTAATCTTTTTGGAAGGAAAACAGAAATTCTAAGTATCATTGCCTTTAAAGCTGCATCGTCTTAGTTTCATGACTCCAAGGACAATCTTCAAACAGCATTTCACATACAGTACTTTCTGTGACTAAGAAAAAATAGGAAAAGTCAGTCACTTGAACAGATCGTTCAATATGGTCATTTGTTCAAAAGATCCAGAGCCCATTGCTTCAGCTATATTAAAGTGTGCAGTATGTGTTAAATTGCAGTGAGCAGTGATGGTCACAGTAGGAATTAAAGTTAACAAAAATAAATGAATTAAATTCTAAATTTTATGGGTCACCAAAAATTGCCTTCATATCAGCAGAGGGTTACCTTGCAGTCATAAATTTTAGATTTATTAAAAAGAGCTCAGAATAAGCATACAACAGAAACATAGCTGCCTTTTTTCTTGGGGGGAGAAACAAATTGCAAAAGGGCAAGATTTAAGGTCTGCCCAGCAGAATAAAATATTGTAAATAGCTATAGAATGTACTCAATTGGTTTCTGTGGGTCACTGTTCCTTTCTATAGGATCAGTCCATGCTGTGGCAGAATTGATACAGGACTGGATAGAAATCCTCATCAGAAGCCATACTGGGGTCAGTTATCACTGAAACAAGACTTCTACAACAACAGCAGAAATAACTTTGGATTACTTGGCAAATATACTGTTTTAGCTGGTTTATACCTTGTCTTCAATGTTTTATATATGAACAAGAGGCAGCTGAAAATTGTACAATGAAGGATCACTTTTCAACCAAAACAAACATTTTATTTTCATTTGTTTCATTTCACCTTAAATGCTTTAGACAAAAATAAATAATATTTTTGTTCCTTTCAATATTTTTAATGAAAATGGAATTTTGGTTTTCAACCAATCCTAATAAGAACTAAGAAATGCAATTGCCTTTGAAAAGGAATTATTATTCAATGTAATATATGTACCATAAAACTAGACCTGAGGGAGTTGAGGGAAGCACTGAATAAACAGACAGGATATTAACACACAAGTGGCCTCCCTGTCATGTTTCTGAAGTGTCCATAGACACATGTTGGGAGGTAGGCCTATAATATACCTCAGGAGACCCTATCCACTACAGAGAATTTGTGACCCACATGTGAATCTCCCTTCCTCATGCAGTAGGCTGCCTCTGTGCATGCCACAGAGGGTGTACGGTGGTTCTGGGAATCTGGGGCTGGCATGGGTAGTGGATTGGCTAGGGAAAGAGTGAGCAGGCTGCATAGGCATGCCCATACCCATTGAAAAATCCACTGGTTAATTATCCTGTTTAATATAAATCTTTCACTGCCTCTTCTTGGCTCCCTGTGATGAGAATCTTCCTTCGTTAAGAGGTGGTACTGAGGTGGCCATGTTATCAGGGAGCAAGGCTAGAACTGTGATGTTGTTCCAGCTACCCTAGTCAGTTCTGCCAGGACAATTTATTTTCCCACATATTGCACATCACTTCTGAGACACACATTCATTTTCCACCGTCACCTCTAATACCAATCGCTAGTCCTCCCACCTGCAGTGAGGCGGCATTGAACTCTCTCTACCTGTGCCTATGAGCCAGTCTTTTCAACAAATGCTAAAAGAATAATAAAATAATTTATTATTTGTTGTAGGAAGAATCCATTTAAAACAAATGAACTAACACTTTCCAATTAACACTTTGCATGTTTAGGTTTGCAGGCCGCAGGAAAATAACTCAGAATTTCACAGATAATTCATGGGTTTGTTAAAACAAGAATGGTATTCCATTAAATACCTGGCAAGTTGGTGTTCCCCTAAGGAAAAGAGATTTTATTTCAATACAAGAGACAGCTTAACTGCATGTACTCCAACTTCATATTTAATTGGTTATTTGTTGCATCACAAATTGCATAGGGCAGTGGTCCCCAAACATTTTATGCCATGCACCCACTCTTACTTGTAATGTAAACTGTGTACACACACACACACACACACCCCAGGGCCTGTGTTGGAATCAGCATCTGAGGCTGGGCATCCCCTCCATGACCCGCTCTATTTTTAGTAAAAGTCAGGGACAGGTTGCAGAATTCCCTGAATTTTTAATTACCTGCAACCTGTCCATGGGTGTTTTACTAAAAATATCCATGACAAAAATCTTAATCTTACTTATACTACACTTTTCCCAAAGCAACTTTGGCTGACATGTTTTTCTCCTGTAAGAACATTTTTCTTTTCTTACACTTACTGAAACAATAAGATAATTGTTTTCTAAGGAAAGTAATTACAGGCTACTGATTATTGTCAAGTGTTCCATAATATGGGAATTTTTTTTAGCTGCTTTTTGCTGTGGTGATTGTTGCAACCTCTTAAACTGATCTGACTCTTGAAATTATTTTACTTATTCTGTTAATCTAGTTGATGAGGCAAATGTTGAAAAATCCCACTAATGTAGGCTGGGACATGTCCCAGTATATCCTGCTCTTCTTGTGAGAAAATCCTACAGCATTTAGTAATCCTCAGTAGTCTTGTGAAAATATGTAACAATATTATGTTTGCTCAGAAGGATTTTAGTTAATCAGTTCAGAATGTTGAATTAGATCTAGAAGCTGTGCTTACTCTTGGCTGTTTCCAGTTAGCAAAGGATAAAGTTGGGAAAGGAATTTAAGTTAAATTGACTTCTAATAGGAAACAGTCTCATTAAAACCCAGATATGAGGCTCTTTCTGATAAAGATCCTTTTCACTATGGCTTTCAAGTGACCAAATGACTAAATTCTTCATTAAGGTATAAATAGGGATCTGTAGTCTTAACACTATCATTAGGACATCAGCCTGCTTTCTCTCTACATATATGGACATTTATCCACTTCTACATGCTTCTAAAAAGAAGCATCTCTTCTTGGTACACTATTTCTGTACTGATTAACTGCTTTTCAAATGTAAAGTGGAACTCATCCTTCCCCTTTAAGTATAGCTACTAGCTACAGTAAGTTGTCGTTAGTAACAGATGAATGACAAAAAATTAAGAGGTTCTGTTTGGTTTGGATGCTCTGGAAAATTGGGTGGTGTTGCGGATAGCCCACAAGAACCAACTCTCACAAAGTTCCCTAACAGTTAAGTTCTGTAGAAGTTAATAGAGAATGATGATGACTTTTCTAGAGAGTCTTTAAAACAAACTATAGAGTTCCATAGCAGGGATATTATTCTCTCAAAATTTAGAAAATGGTTTAAAACTTCTATAGAAAGGATATATTTCTTTATCAAAAACTAGGGGGCTGGAAAGCAGGTAGGGATTCACCTTGCGTGAAGGAGTCCCCGGATGGTGTTCGTGGTGTGTCAGGGTTGTGAGGACATAAGCACGGAGTAAAATGCACAATGGCTCTCCTGTGCAGATCAAATGCTCCTAGGAAATTTAAATTGCCTGTGGAGGAGGGACAAATTGGCCTCCAGCTCCCCTTGGACATGGGGGAATACAAAGATGGCCCTAGGATTTTAGAACAATTTCTATAAGACTCTAATTGTTTCTTAGCTATTATATTCTCATGACTTTTAATAAGGCATTAGTGAACTTCCTTTCTTGTGTTCTTATGTCTTTTTTGAGCAATTTGACTGTTGGTGTGAACCAGAAAGTGCAAGATAAAATCAAAATTGGCTACCTGTTTGTGTGTGTGTGTGTGTGTGTGTGTGTTTTTAAAGCATATAAAATATTCTTCAAAAGAGACAGCAGCAATTTAATTATTGCATAATGTCTAAAATGATTTCCCATCCCTAGCAGAAATACTGGAGATGAATCCAAACAGCAAAGTTGTATTTAGGATATAGCCTTGAAATTTGAGGGTTCAGATCTGAACCACTTTTCTTTTCAAGTCTTCAAGTCAAGGGCCCACAGATCAGAGACTGAAAAATCAAAACTGACCCCAGTTTTGCTCATCTCCATACCCATTGTCTCTATAGGTCAGTGAATATTAATGTTCATAGTTACCTTTGTCAAGTCAAAAAAGAGAGGGCTTTTTGTTTTGTTTTGTTTCACCCTTATATTAGAGGTGAAAAGTCTGGCAGAGAGTTGATATATGCAAAATGTTGGATATGTGAAAGGATATGTCTCATTTATTGTTTTGTCTTTATTTAAATGGTTCATGTTGCTTATAGAGCACCATGCTGTTCCTCATGTGATAAATAGTAAATTTTGATGTTCTAACAAAACCATCCTTTTCTCTTTCTTTACAACAGGCAGAATGTATTTGGATTGTGTAGAGTTATTGTTGCTTTGTGACCTAAAGTGAATAACAGCATGAATAGCAACTAGACATACAGAAGTTCACCAGGATAGAACTAAGGTCAGTAAAAATCTGGTCTGCATAGTTTGGCACTGGATAATCATCTTGGAACTATGTTATGGTCTAGGAAGAAATGACATATGTCTTCTGTTCCTGTCTTGTCACAGTGAAATCTTGAATTGACTAACAAGGCAATTAGAATGTAGGAGAAAATGGAACAAAGAAGGAAAAATAAAAGTGAGGGGTCATTTCTGCAGGATCCTCTATATTGTACGTTGTGCTCCATTGCAGTGCCTGCTCTTAAAGTACACAATTCATTTCCCATTAAAATCAGTGGAAAACTTCAGTGTCTTGACTGAAAGTTGGATCAGGCCCAAACTATAGCATTTTAACATTACACTATCCAACTTCAGAATTACATAGAGTGATTGCCATGATAACATTAACATTTACTATGTCAGAGCCATTAGTATTATCACCTCAATACGCACATTTCCTTTCCCAAATAATACCAAGATAATATCAGTTTGACTATTTATCTGTAGTTTATTACTTTCAAATGTCAATAGCAGTATTTTCATGGCAATTACAGTACATAATACTGAGGTTGCAGATATATGCAGATGTAAAAAGAAGTTCCAACTATGGAGTCCATTATATAGCTTATATGTACCTTTGAACACCTCAGTAAACATAAACTTGTATATATCAAAGTAAACCCTACAAATTAGACCAAGTACAGTCGTTTTGTTGGAAAAACAAAAAGAACATAATTAACTGACACATAGGCCTCCTGTGCAAATATGGTGGACATGGTGATTTTGTGAATCTGTCTGTACAACTTATGAATCCTGGTTGTTGTTACAAAGTTGTTACTATGAAAATGTCTGTGTCATGAATGCCCATCTATCTATCTATCTATCTATCTATATACATACACCATGAATTGGCAGAGTTTTATTACATCTCTGTGAAACCAGAAACAAAAGTGGGTCATTAGAACTCAGTGATCATCTATCCAAAGTAAAGTACCTTGGGTCAATGAGTTTGCATGAGCTGGGAGAAGATATTTACTCCTCCTGTCTGAAGGGAAGGGGGAAGTGGAAAGATACTAAAGCAGGAAAAAGACCCAGGTGACACAACAAAAGATTATAAAAGGACTCCCAGGAGATGACTCAGACACTCAGGAAGTTGAGGCAGGAGGAAAGAAGGGGACATACTAGTCAAAGTCAGGAGAAGCAAGCTGACCTAAGGAGAGAGGCTCTGTGTTTCAAAACTCAAGTAATGCAGCTACCGGGGGATGGACCCTGGATAACAGAAAGGGACCCTTACCCCAGCCCAGAGAATGCTTTGGAGTGGTGAGGAAACTGCAGGAAGTGCATGAAAGTTTATTCTTTTTATATAGATTTGTGTGTTTTAAATATGATTAAGTAAAGAATAGTAATTTGTTAGACTTTTATGCAAAGTGGCACTATTCTGTCACTATGAATGATGATGAATAGTCATTGGACGAGAGAGAGAGAGAGAATGGCTCTATAACCTAGTGGTTAGGGCACTCACCTAGGATGTGGGCACCCAAGGTGAAGTTCCTCAATGCATATTACATTATTAATATACCACACAGTGGGTTCAATGGGAGAGATTGAGAGACACGCACCCCAGAATACCCTACAGTCCAATGCTCAAGGCATTCTCCTGCAATGTGTGTGACCCAAGTTCAAATCCCTTCTCCACATCAGACAGAGAAAGGAATTGATACAGAGATTTCCACATCCCAGGTGAGCCCCTGAACCACAGGTCTTAAGGTTATGAGGAAGGTTGTCTGCTTCCTCATCTATCCATTTTGTGAATGGCAGACAAGTTTCAAATAATAATGATAATTGGCCAAAACGAATTCTCAAATAGTTTTGGATTCAGAGAAATTGCGTTTTTTTTTCCGCCAAACTATTTATCTGAAAATTTCATTGCTGGTATATGCTACACCCACTACCTGGCCTCTTGAAGAGGAAAATAGGGTCCACATCTTCAGGTGACATTCTGGGAGCAGGTGTTTTTAAGCTACTGGGGCATCTTGTCCTGGGGCTTAAGGCAAGTGGGTTCCTGGGACCCCATTTCCATGAAGGGATAACAGACTGAAAGGTGATACCCAGGAAATGTGCCAGAGAGGCCAAAGCAGGCAACAGTGCTGTAGCCTACTGAAATGCAGGGGAACATAGCACATGGGAATTCAGTGTCTTAGTGCCTTCACAGCAACGAACCAGATCTGTGACAGTAGGTTTTTTATTTTGTCAGTTAAGTGGTGGATAAGTTTTATTCATTTTAAAGCATGTATAACAATCTCTCCAATGTTTGGTTAATGGAGGTCTTATTCTGCTCACTAAGAAATTGCTACTTTATTTATTGGTGTCTTTAGTTGAATGGCATAATTTTGTGCATTTATAAAAATAGTCATAAAATACTGTTAAAATATATTGCTACTAGGGCAAAAACATATTTTACCATGAACTGTGAAGTTAAATGTTGGTAACAATTTGATCAAAAAGTCTGGCTGAATTAATTTCTATATATTTGTTACCTGAGTGTTCTTTAAATCTCTTACTGACTTGTGTATAGCACAACAACAAAAAACCCTCAGACTTCATCACTTATTGTCTTGTGATGCTCAGCAAATGGCCATATGGCTCACATGGGGGAGCGCGAAGGGGGAAAACAGACTAATTTTGTTACATAATAGGATTACAGTATGTGAAATCAGGCAGAGAATATTTCCATGGCTAGGCTGAAATTAACCCATGTAAAGCCCTCCACGCCAGTGAAGTCCTGCTTTGGGGCTGTGTAGAAAGAGCTGCTACATGCCCACTGTGAAAGGTCCCTACACCAGGCTGGTGCTGGGTTTGAGATGGGAGCAGGACATCGAGCATGTTTAAGAGTAGCATTGTCCGTATTTCACAACTCTGCAGAGCTTAAACCATATTACCAGGGGTGCAGTTAAGACTAAATTGACTTTCAGTTTTGAATTTCAATAGTATAGGGCTAGATTGTGTTCTTGTGGCCTCACTCTCCTAATGCAGGGTTCCAATAGCAGCTATAGTCAGAGTTGTTCTTTGAGCTGGAGCTCCAATGGGTCTGAACTGCCAAAGACCCTTGGCAGAGCTGCTGCAGAGATATGGTGCCCCCACTGCAATGCTACTGTGCCCCCCATCCCTTGGGGTTTACTGGGTTTCACCCACATGCTTGATGTAAGAAAGCAAAAGAAAGTCAATGAGTTCCTTTCTCCACTGCTGTGTGAGTTCAATATTATCATGTCAGAGTGGTGCCCTGTCTCCTCTTTATCTGGTGGCAAATCTCCTCAGCATGGGGGAGAGGTGTCTAGGCCTGACTGAACCTCACCCACTTGGATTTTAGGGGGTGACTGAATGGTTTCTCTCTGAGTCTAGTGTCCATAAGGTCCAGCTGTTAGACTAACTCACTCCAAATACTACTTTGAGCAACAAAGCCAATTCATCTTATCCTTCATTACTGGTGGGATCCAAAAAATTTCTCTGCTGGGTTCTGCTCTGTTCTGCTGTTATTAAGCAGTAACTCATAGTGCACTCAAGAACATACCAAAGAATGCATTTCTGATGTGAATTTTTGGAAGAATAATCATTCATGCTAAAATCTGCAAACTTTTAGTTTTTGCAAACACTTTGGCATCCATTTTCTTTGTTGTAGAATGGGTTCTGCATGGATTTGTGCAGGATAAGTTGCTTGTGGGGAAGTTGACAGTGAAAACATCCCTCATCAAGAGGACTACCCTACAGCTCAGCCAGTCTCTTGATTGAATAATTCAGTGGTTGAGCCGTCACAAGAATCCACTCCCAGTGTGTGTCTTCTGGACTTCCTGAATCTGCAGGAAGGGAATTGCTCTCCTGTTAACTTTGTAAGACTTTTGGGAGAACTCTTTTCCAATACATCTGCTTAAGATACATGTGAGGTGATACTTTCCTGGACTTCCCATAAACCTCTTGGGAAGTCCCCTTGTCCCCTAACAGCCCCCGCAGACCAACGTCCCTCCCACTTTACTGTTCTTCCCCCATATTTCTGTCACCTCTTCACTGTCCTGTCTAATTTTCTACTTTTAAACTATAAACACATAAGTTTTGACATATATGTACATTGTTTTATCCAAAGCTGGTTGAATTCACTGGAAAGCCTCCTATTTAATATTTTATGTATTTAGAATTAGAAAACTTAAGCACACATTGTTTACAAGAAGAAAACTATTACTAGATAGTGGAAGGTGAGCAGTGGGAAAGGAATAAGAGATGGATTAGAAGATAACTGCCTGTTCTTAATGTATGTGTTGCTGGAAATGAAAATGTTTGAGAAGACTAAGTTTTTATTTTGTAGAGGAGATTATATGTATCAGAAGTGAAACACAACCAAAAAAAAGACCTTTAAATGTGATAATTAACAAAAACATGAATAATTACTTATGTGTTGCATATTATTTTTGATAATTCTGTGTTTAGTAAGACGTTCATAAGGCTGCACTTGGGAAATCTATTGGGACGCCATTATGATGTCAAAGTTAAGTGAATCAAAATGGCAATGCAAATTGGTGAAGAAGAAACACTACGATGTTAAAGTGAATTAGTCTTTAAAAAAACAAGATAAATTATACACACAAAAATGAGCTTTCAATCATATCTTTCTTATGAAAATGGCATATGACAATGATCTTGTCCATTACAGTCCCTGCTGCGTGTCTGATTCAAACCAGCAGCACACTTCACTTTAAATCATTAGGTCCCACAGCAGTGGACAATATTTTCCACATTGGACATATTTATTTATACTTGAAATATGAAGTAATAAGTATGAAACAAATAGGAAGGGAGCAATATATAGTAGCATTTCCCATAAGCTTAGTTTGCTGATTCAGCAGCTGTGTTGTAAATAATTTACAATAATGATGGCTAGATATCACCAGGTTCATGTCGGACAGAGGAATTTGGGCTAAACATTATGGTTATCTTTCATAATTAGGGACAGTCTTGGTGTTCTTTCTTTCTTTCTTTCTTTGTATGTTACATTGTAAAATAGGCAGCAGAGAGCTGTTAGTGTTTAACTGCAATCACAGCAAGTTTCATTCTGTTGACTGAGTGATATTCACAAAACAAAGGAAGAAAATATTCTGTTTAAGTTATCATGAGATAAATAAACTTTGAAGTGCTGAAAAGTGAAGTTGGCCTACGTTTTGGGCTAAAAACTGTCTTGGTCTTCCCTCCCTACTGCTTTCCCATGGACTTGTAGCATTTGTTGACTACGAGGAAGATTTCACAATGTCCCAAACTTCCTAAAGGTTCACGGAACAGTAAGTGTTGCTTTTTAAATGAAATTGAAATCTTTTGCAGCTCCTCCAAGTTTTGAAGCCTCTTTAGATTGGTCAAAAAAATGCAAAGAGCAAAGATAGCTCTGCATGTGTGTCCATACCATTGCAAACTGTAGATTGAGCAAAGAAACCTAGTAGAAAATTCTGTTTCACATATTTGAGGGGAAAAAACCTGTGTCTGTGCTCATAACTTGAAAACAACTAAAACAGTTTCTCAGATCTCCATGAACTGCAAAACAAACCTTGTAAGAACAAAATCATTCAGCCATTGTTGGGTTGGGTTGTAAATGCACAACATTTCTGACTGGAACAAATGGGACTAGTATACATTTTATTTTACACATGAAGAATTCAAAAACATCTGAATGGATTTTGATGAAACTTAAAATAAAAAGTCTTTGAGCAGAGACCAAGCACTTGCCTAACTGGCAAGTTCATGCAAAGAGGAGTTCATCCGTGTGTGGATTCTCTCTCCCTCTCCATCCCCATCTGATTACTGTCTTGAACAAGGTGATCTGCCATCTCTGCAGCACTAGGGTGACCAGATTTCTCGATTTTATAGAGACAGTCCTGATATTTGGGGCTTTGTCTTATGTAGGTGCCTATTACTCCACGCCCCCATCCCCCGCCTGATTGTTAACACTTGCTGTCTGGTCACCCTAGCAGCACCATCCCCCCATTGTCCAGGTCCAAACAGTGCCCCATTCATAATGGGAGGGAATGGAGACTGAGAATCCTGGTGGGAGATGTAAATAGAGCTAGAAGGATGGACATGCTACATCTTCCAGTCCTTTGATGCTGTGATGGCAGGAGCTAGGGTTAACAGCCAGGAGCCCAAGATGGTGCAGAGGCGTGAGGTCTCCACACAGATGGTCTGAACTTCCAAAGGAACCCTGGAAATCCACCAGGTTTAGGGTGAGGCCTGCACTAAAGAAAACCCTGCCTCCGCTCTCCTTGAAGAAACAAGAAGAGGGAAATTAATGAGAGGAAACTCTGAGAAGTCTTCCTCCAGAGTACTCTCCTGTAGATTATATGGGAGATGGAAAGAGTCAGCCTAAAAACTATATAATTGAGAAGGATGTGAGCCACTGAAAAAAGCAGGGTGTTATAATGGAAGTTGCAGCTTTTGTAAAATATTCACCCAATTCTCTGTATACTTCTTTAAATCTTGCTAATATATCCCTGTCCATACAGTCATTTCCTTATCTGAAGTATTATGTGCGTTTTCATGTGCATTTATTTACAGTGGCTTCAGCAGAAGACTGGAAATGTAAGTCTGTATTAAGTATTTCTTCTACAGCTTGCATAATCTTCTCTAGAACTTTGAAGACAAATATAGAGGGGAAATGGAGACTGTGACAGGAACTGTACAATGATGATGAAGTCTCAGTTTTGATTCACTGTGACCTTGATGCCAGTCTGTCATCCTATTCTACCATGTTAATGGAGCGGAAGAATCTGCCTTGCAAGAAGGAGCAGAAATAAATTGACTCCTCATCACCTTACAGAAACACCCTGGAGTCCCTTTGAAGATGGGGTACAGTCACATTGTAGCTCACTAACTGAGAGGACAGATTCCATGACAACTGGGACTCATTTTAAATGAATTGGATCATCAGGGGTGAGCACATTACAGCTGGAGGGAAGGTGGCACTAATGGACAGATGTAAGCTTCCCTGATTTAAAAGTTCTCTACTATTCCCAGATGAGTGCTCCATTATTGAGTTAAAAGAGCAGCTGAGTTGGCTCAACAGAGACATTTTTATATATAGCAGTACCTTTAATTCCTTAGAGAAACAGATATTCTTTTTACCAGAACAACCTGCATAACACTGTCTTCTCAAGTCAGAGATAGGGAACCATTTACAGAAGAAAAAAATGGTAAGCATAAGAGGATAACTAACTGTTGAGTGAGCTGCAGTTTCTGTGTAGTAGAGTTACCAAAACATTAACTTTACCAGGTCTGGATGAAGAACAGGGCTAGAAGTAATGTCCTGTGTGCACGAGCTCCCACTCTCTCCACCTTGTCCAGGTGTTAGTGATACACACATTTCAAGTGAACTTTCCTTATTACGTTATTCTGGGCAGTGTATTGTGTTTTAGTAAAAATGCTTATTTTCCTGCAAACCCTTCTGGGGATCTTTTGGTTTCAACATTTAATCCTGCTTCTTTGTCTTGCTATTCCCTCACTCTCTCAAAATGTACCACTAATAATAGTAGAGGCGGTAACAACAGAGACCTCATGATTAATATATATAATCACTAGGTAATTTAAAAATAATAATCATGGTGTTCTTTGTATACATTATTTTAAAAATAATAACCAATGTGGGGAAAGGAAAAAGCTTTTTCTGTCAGTTAATGACTGGCTGGAGCCCATGAGGGCTCAAGGCTCTTAACCCAGCTGCTCATTAACTGCCAGTGAAATGCCTAATGTGGTATTTAGTCACCATGCACCTAAAAGAACTTTTGATTTTCCTTTTTTCCTTTGTATTTCTCTGCGTAATTACCTATGCTAGGCTCTCCCCTGGTGCCACAGAGATCAGTTATCCATAGGGAGAGCAGGCAGGATTGCTGTTAACCTCACCTTCTCTTGAGGTTTTCTGCTGGGGAGAGAGGGGGAAGCAAATTTAGATTAAGCTCTGAGCTGCAAAGGAATCCAAACAGAAATGATTCCTTCAGGGATGTGCTGAGCCAGCTGATTTCTGGCTGCCGTTGTCTGACCCCATTCCCGATGAGTGCCACTATTTTTGGGGCAACATTAGTTCTCCTCAATGTCTCCAGCAAAAGAGATGACACAGAGCGTATAACTGTGATGTTTTCACCATGGTGCACGGTGACGGAAGCCACATAAACCCGAGGTAAATTTTGGCCCAAAATATGTAATACTTTGTATACAGTTCTGAGCGCTGTTGCTTTGTTGGGTTTATAAATCTAATGTAAACCATAATTTCTGAGGCCCAAATTCTATAAACCTCATTCAAGTAAAACTCTTCCTGGAATCAGTGGGAGTTTTGCTAGAGAAAAAACAGAATAAGGACCGTAGTATTTGGCTCTAAGTTTTTAGAAAGTGCTAGCTCTGTCTTCAGAAACAAATGTAATAGACTCCTCTGTTACCAGGGGTACATGCACACTTATTGGTGTGAAGCATAAGTCCAACATACACTACCATTGTTTATTGGGCACGTGGCCAATGCTACAACAAGAAGTGGCAAACTTCAAGAGGAGTGGAACTTTAGGGCACCAGTACTGCAAGAGGCTCTGCAAAGGGAGACCCTCTGTGCCGGCATGGTGCCCCACTGAAATCAACACATGCGAGACCAAAGATCTCCTTGCAGGACCTGGGCCATACTTTGGATAAAACATGTAGATGATCCATAACCCATTTTCCCTTATCTCTGGAAAAAATAACTGAAACAAACTCTCTCATGAGATTTTTCAGAATTTCCTACTTGTAGGGGGGACAAAGCATCCATTTAATCACACTTGATAGCAATATCATCCCTAGGCTTGGCCAAAGATTCATATTATTTTTTCCATCACTAGTTACTGGTATTCATCAGTAAAATACCAGTGACCAGATCAATGAAAATTTTGCAGGTTTTGCAGGTTTCTTTTGGAACAAGCAGGAATGCTGGCACTTTTAAAATACATTTTCTGAATGTTTTTAATAAAAGGAAAGCATTTTGAATATACCCTTTCCATGGAAATCTCCCATGTGTTGGACATGATATACGGGTGACTTTTTCTAATTACAAAATCTGTTCAGGCTATCCACTTAATTATCCCATGATTATTTCATAACAGTGAGACATGCTCTGGAGATCACAAAGCTCGCTTATTGTAATTCTCTCTTAGTGGGGCTTCCAGAAGTGCTGTTCTGATGGTTATAGTATGTTCAAGAATATAGCCAAATAACTGTTCTCTGGTTTTATGCACTTCCTGTATTCATGTAATCAGCTGCCTATAAAGTGAAGTAAGTTGGCACTACTGGTTTTAAAGCTTGTAGTGTGTCATGTCTATATTCCTTGTAGTTCTGGGTATCTGTGCTTGCACATCTCCGATCTTCCTGTCTCAAAATCAGCAGGAGATCTCAGGTGAAATGTTGGCCTTTATTGAAGTCAGTGGAAGTTTTGCCCTTAACTTCAATGAGCTAGGATTTCACACTTCATCTTTGCAGTGATGTGCACTGGGGTTTGAAACTCATCTCCTCTCTGACATCTGTCTTGGTTCATCTTGTTTCACTTTTAAAAAGCATCTAAAACTTATATGTATCACTGTTGGCTCCAATATTGATTACCTTTCCTTTCCTTTTCTCCCCTACTTTTATTTATAAGATCACCCCCTATCCTTTGTTTGCTTTATATGTGTGAGTATTAAAAGGGTGTTTCTATTCTGTGTTCGCATTGTTTAGTAATTTGTTTGTATGTTGTACAGTACCTCCAAATGCCTTGACAAGGGTTCACTTTCTAAATAAAATGATTTCTACTTTACCATCAGCTAACTTATATATAAAACTTACAGCCAGATTTTGATCCCCTTACATTGACTAATACCTTACTCCACAGTCTCTAGTGTGGGTGCAGTTACAATGGCATAAAGCTGCCTCATAGGGTACCAACTCGATGCCAACTCTGCCCACATATCTACACTAGCGACAGCATCACAGGACCTAACCAGATCAGCCACACCATCACCGCTTCATTCACCTGCACGTCCACCAATGTAATATACGCCACCATATGTCAGCAATGCCCCTCTGCTATGTACATCGGCCAAACTGGACAGTCACTAAGGAAAAGGATAAACGGACACAAATCAGATATTAGGAATGGCAACATACAAAAACCTGTAGGAGAACACTTCAACCTCCCTGGCCATACTATAGCAGACCTTAAGGTGGCCATCCTGCAGCAAAAAAACTTCAAGACCAGACTTCAAAGAGAAACTGCTGAGCTTCAGTTCATCTGCAAATTTGACACCATCAGCTCAGGATTAAACAAAGACTGTGAATGGCTTGCCAATTACAAAACCAGTTTCTCCTCCCTTGGTTTTCACACCTCAACTGCTAGAACAGGGCCTCATCCTCCCTGATTGAACTACCTCATTATCTCTAGCTTGCCTGCATATATATATATATATATATATATACCTGCCCCTGGAAATTTCCACTACATGTATCTGATGAAGTGGGTATTCACCCATGAAAGCTCAAGCTCCAAAATGTCTGTTAGTCTATAAGGTGCCACAGGATTCTTTGCTGCTTTTACAGATCCAGAATAACACGGCTACCCCTCTGATACTCATAGGGTACATCCACACTACCCGCCACATCGGCGGGTAGCGATCGATCTATTGGGGATCAATATATTGTCTCTCGTCTAGACGCAATAAATTGATCCCTGAATGTGCTCCTGTTGACTCTGGAACTCCACCAGGGCGAGAGGTGGAAGCAGAGTCAAAGGGGGGAGCCATAGCGGTCAATCCCATGCCGTGAAGACGGGAGGTAAGTGGAAATAAGATGCGTCGACTTCAGCTATACTATTCCTGCAGCTGAAGTTGCATATCTTACCTTGACTGCCCCCGCCACCCATATAGACCAACCCCTAGTCCCATGTCTTTGATTGATCTGCTTGTAGAGAAATATGCTGCTCATTGTGAGAGAGGTGATCAGAATCTGGTTCTTAATGATTCAGGGACAAACTTTCCTACCATTACCCGTGATAACTCATAGTTTCTTTGCGAACAGTCCCACTGAAGTTGACAGGACAACTTGCAGTGTAAAGAGTGTGTCCACCAGAATGTTTATTCTTTCTCTAAAATCAGGCTGCAGGGCTTATTTTCCCCCCTTCTTTATATAAATCATAGTTATGTGCAAGTGCTTTATATAGTTATCACCTCCATGGTTATTTCAATCTTAAAACACTTGGGTATGGTTTATAGCTGTCAATTATATTGCAGTTAACTCAAAAAAAATTAATAATGATTAAAAAACTGTTAAGCAATAGAATACCAATTTAAATTTATTAAATATTTTGGATATTTTTCTACATTTTCATATATATTGTATTTTGTGTTGCAATTGAAATCAAAGTGTATATTATTTTTATTACAAATAATTGTACTGTAAAATGATAAACAAAAGTATTTTCAACTCACCACATACAAGTACTGTTGTGCAATCTTTGTCATGAAAGTGCAACTTACACATGTAGACTTTTTTGTTACATAATTGCACTCAAAAACAAAACAATGCAAAACTTCAGCACCTACAAGTCCACTCAGTCCTACTTCTTGTTCATCCAATCCCTAAGACAAACAAGTTTGTTAACATTTGCAGGAGATAATGCTGCCCTCTTCTTATTTTTAATGTCATCAGAAAGTGAGAATAGACATTTGCATGGCACTTTTGTAGCCAGCATTGGAAGGTATTTACATGCAGATATACTAAACATTCGTAAGCCCCTTCATGCTTCAGCCACCATTCCAGAGGATGTGCTTCCATGCTGATGATGCTCGTTAAAAAAATAATGCGTTAATTAAATTTGTAATTGAACACCTTGGGGGAGAATGTTTGTTTTACCTGCCTTCTGCCATATATTTTCATGTTATCGCAGTCTCTGATGATGACCCAGCATGTGTTGTTCATTTTAAGAACACTTTCACTGCAGATTTGACAAAACACAAAGAAGGTACCAATGTGATATTTCTAAAGATAGCTACATCATTCAATCCAAGGTTTAAGAATCTGAAGTGCCTTCCAAAATCTGAGAGCGATGAGGTATGGAGCATGCTTTCAGAAGTCTTAAAAGAGCAACACTCTGATGAAGAAACTACAGAACTCAAACCCACCAAAAAAGAAAATCAGCCTTCTGCTGGTGGCATCTGACTCAGATAATGAAAATGAACATGCATAGGTCTGCACTGCTTCAGATTGTTATCGAGCAGAACCCATCATCAGCATGGATGCATGTCCCTTGGAATGGTGGTTGAAGCATGAAGGGACATATCAATCTTTAGTGTATCTGTCACATAAATATGCAATGCTAGCTACAACAGTGCCATGAGAATGCCTGTTCTCACTTTCAGGTAACATTGTAAACCAGAAGTGGGCAGCATTATGTACTGCAAATGTAAATAAAGTTGTTTTTCTGAGAAATTGTCTGAAAAAGAAGTAGGACTGAGTGGATTTGCAGGTTCTAAAATTTTACATTGTTTAATTTTTGAATTCCGGGTGTTTTTTTGTTTTTTTTTACAAAATTCTATATTTGTAAGTTCAACTTTCATGATAAAAAGATTGCACTACAGTGCTTGTCTTAGGTAAATTAAAAAAATACTATTTCTTTTGTTTTTTACAGTGCAAATACTTGTAACAAATATAAATATAAAGTGATCACTGTACACTTTTTATTTTGTATTGTAATTGAAAACATCCAAAAATATTTAAATAAATGGTATTCTATTATTAACAGCGTGATTAATTGCGATTAACTTTTTTAATCGCTTGACAGTCCTAGTATAGTTATTAGGACCACAGAAACAGATACATCAGTTAAAACATCTGACTGTCTGGTTGTGAGGAATGAAAACATCACCACACTTCAAAAAGACATTATCTTTAGCCTGTGTGACTGTAACTGCACTACAAGCTAGAGATGTGATTATTCTCCTGGTCATGTACATTCACTCAAGCTAGCTTCGTTGAGCTGGCATGAGTATAAATAGCAGTGTAACTGTGGTAGCACAGATAATGACAGTGGAGGCGTGGCTGAGCTGGGCAAAGTACATAGCCATGGGTTTCAGGCAGGTTTGTACTCTGCATAGCTCAGCCATGCTTCCATTGGTGCTACCAGCACTACTGTGGCTACACTGCTATTTATACTCAATAAGAGCTAGCATGAGTATGTGTACATGAGCTGGGGAATCATACCCCTAGCATGTAGCTAGACAAAGCCTTAGTTTATTAGTGGACAAACCAAAATATTGTAGGGGTAGCATTGAAAGTAAAATGTTGACTGTCTCGACAAATGCATTTTCTTTCATTACTTTGATGTTTAGTATTGAAGCGCCATCACCGTAAATGATTCTTATCCTTTGAAGAGCAATTCCCCTTCATGGTACTGTTCCCACATATTAATCAACATAATAGTACTCATATTGGGCTGGGCAGGGAGTTTTTATATCCAATAAATGCAAACTGCTACATGTTTATATATTCTTCCAAAGTAAGCACTTTTTTGGCCCTATTACTAGTCTGTTATTAGGAAGATAGGCATTGACTCCAGGTGTTTTAGCACCTGCTTTGAGTTGAATTTGGAAATCACCGATCTCCTATGACTTGAGAAAAAGCAGCTTTACTCTTGATATTGTTCTAATAATGATGCTTGGCAGACAACTTGAATTATAATACCACAGCCATGACTGCTGATGGGTTCATTGAGCACAGTCAGTGTACAGAACAGTCTGTCTGTCAGACCATCTCCAGTGGGGTCTCCAGGCAGACACACACCCAGGAGCTGGGAAATCTCAGGGCTGTAAATTATTAGTTCATGTTGCATGCTATAAAAAGAAGCACTCTAGGGATTAGACCAACTCTGAATTTAATGCTAATTCATGGTTGTGTTCCGTGTTGTGGAAGCCTGACAAGATAGATTTGAAAATCCAATAAAACAATGGTATTGAAATTTCCCAAGATCACGATGCCAGGCCTTACCGGGGACCAGTAGATATTGTTACTTAATATTATTACAGAGATTTAGCAAAACAGCTGGAAGGCAGAGTACAGAGTAAAGTTTTCTCAGTGAATTATTGATAAAACATTCCTGCAAACATTTAGGCTGTGGACTGGCAAACACATTTACAGTGGGATTTTCAAGAGGTTGAAGGCAACACAAGTGAGCACTTGTAACTGACCATGCTTAAAATCTGTGGAACTTTCAAAACTAAGGATGGGCGCAGATAGAGTTTAAAAAAACAAAGACATCTGTCTGTTCACCCAGATAGAAAGCTCCTGTCACTTGAGGATATGGTATTCTGCCACCGTGGCAGTGGGATGGGAATGCAATATGTGAAATGGGCAGGCACTGAGGACCCACCATCTAGGAGGGAAATTCAGCCAGCAGAGACTCCTTTGTGGAAGGTTCCTCATAATTAGGACTTCGGTGACTGCAGGACTTGGGTGACTGTACTATCATTCCAGTTTTGACTTGTAGGGCCACAGTCCATGATTCAACAGCCCCCCTCATCACACCACACCAAGGTACAATATGCTTTTCACCTGCTGTCTTTAGGTAGTTTGGTGCAATGGAAACCCAGCCAGAAATGCCCTGTTCACAGGTGAAGTTCCTTAAGGGCTTGGTGCTGGTGGTTTGAGTTAGTGTTTAAATCTATATTGGTTAGACTGTGCCATCTGCTCAATGGCAACAATTTAAACATTACCACAGGCTCACTTTGTATCATGAGATTAAAAGACATTTGCAGGCCTCTAATGAAAAGCAGGCCTACCAAATGCATAGCAGAAAGCACATGAGCTTGGTGGGCTCATTCACCTGAACTCCCAAACAGAGCCACATGCAACTCCTGTTACACTGAGAAGTGATGTAGAAAGACAGTGGATGTAACCATGTACTGTCTGCATAAATGTGAGTATGTGGGTATGTCTGCACTACGGGATTATTCCGATTTTACAGAAACCGTTTTTTAAAAACAGATTGTATAAAGTCGAGTGCACGTGGCCACACTAAGCACATTAATTTGGTGGTGTGCATCCATGTACCGAGGCTAGTGTCGATTTCCGGAGTGTTGCACTGTGGGTAGCTATCCCATAGCTATCCCATAGTTCCCGCAGTCTCCCCCACCCATTGGAATTCTGGGTTGAGATCCCAGTGCCTGATGGGGCAAAAAACAGTGTCGCTGGTGGTTCTGGGTACAGCCTCACCTCTGCCTCACCCCTCCCTCCGTGCAAGTAGCAGACAACCGTTTCGCTCCTTTTCCGCTGGGTGAACCGTGCAGACGCCATAGCATGGCAAGCATGGACCCTGCTCAGCTCAAAACAGCAATCATGGACATTGTAAACACCTCGCGCATTCTCGTGCAGTCAGTGCTGAACCAGGATCTGCAAAACCAGTCGAGGAGGAGGCGGCTACGGGAGCGCGGTGACGAGAGTGATGAGGACATGGACACAGAATTCTCTCAAACCGCAGGCCCCTGTGCTTTGGAGATCATGCTGGTAATGGGGCAGGTTCTAGCCATGGAATGCTGATTTTGGGCCCAGGAAACAAGCACAGACTGGTGGGACCGCATAGTGTTGCAGGTGTGGGACGATTCCCAGTGGCTGAGAAACTTTCGCATGCGTAAGGGACTTTCATGGAACTTTGTGACTTGCTTTCCCCTGCCCTGAAACGCCAGAATACCAAGATGAGAGCAGCCGTCACAGTTGAAAAGCAAGTGGCGATAGCCCTCTGGAAGCTTGCAACCCCAGACAGCTACCGGTCAGTCAGGAATCAATTTGGAGTGGGAAAATCTACTATGGGGGCTGCTGTGATGCAAGTAGCCAAAGCAATCACTAAGTTGCTGCTACGAAAGATTGTGACTCTGGGAAATGTGCAGGTCATAGTGGATGGCTTTGCTGCAATGGGATTCCCTAACTGTGGTGGGGCGATAGATGGAACCCATATCCCTATCTTGGCACCGGAGCACCAGGGCACCCAGTACATAAACCGAAAGGGGTACTTTTCCATGCCCCTTTCGGTGCTGCAAGCACTGGTGGATCACAAGGGACGTTTCACCAACATCCACATGGGATGGCCGGGAAGGGTTCATGACGCTCGCGTCTTCAGGAACACTACTCTGTTTAAACGGCTGTAGCAAGGGAATTACTTCCCAGACCAGAAATTAACAGTTGGGGATGTTGAAATGCCTGTAGTTATCTTGGGGGACCCAGCCTACCCCTTGATGCCATGGCTCATGAAGCCATACACAGGCAGCCTGGACAGTAGTCAGGAGTTGTTCAACTACAGGCTGAGCAAGTGCAGAATGTTGGTAGAATATGCATTTGGCCGTTTAAAGGCGTGCTGGCGCACATTACTGACTCGTTCAAACCTCAGCCAAACCAATGTCCCCATTGTTATTGCTGCTTGCTGTGTGCTCTACAATTTCTGTGCGAGTAAGGGGGAGACCTTTATGGTGGGGTGGGAGGCTGAGGCAAATCACCTGGCCACTGATTACGTGCAGCCAGACACCAGGGTGATTAGAAGAGCACATCAGGAAGCGGTGCGAATCGGAGAAGCTTTGAAAACCAGTTTCATCATGGGCCAGGGTACGGTGTGACTGTTGCGTTTGTTTCTCCTTGATGAACCCCCCACCCCGATTGACTCATTCCCTGTAAGCCACTCACCCTCCTCCTTCAATTACCGCTTGCTTCCTAAGAAAAAAAAGTCACTCTCATTTAAAAATCATGTATTCTTTATTAATTAATTATAAAAAGAGGGTGAGAACTGACAAGGTAGCCCGGGTGGGGTTTGGGAGGAGGATAGGGGGGAAGGAAAAGGCCACTAAAAAAATTTCAAAATAATGACAGCTGTCCACTGGGGTGGAATGGGCGGGTGCATGGAGCCTCCCCCCATGCATTCTTAGTCGTCTGGTGGGTGAGGAGGCTAAGGAACATGGTGAGGGAGGAGGGAGATTATACAGGGGCTGCAGCTGCACGCTGTGATCCTGCTGCCATTCCTGAAGCTCCACCAGATGCCAGAGCATGTCCGTTTGATCACGCAGCAGCCCCAGCGTTGTACTATGCCTCCTCTGATCTTCCTGCCACCACCTCTCATCTCGAGTGTCTCTCCTATCCTCACATTGGTCCCTCCTGTCCTCACGGTCACTGGCATCTTTCCTATGCTTTGATACCACGTCCTTCCACTCATTCAGATGAGCTCTTTCATTGCAGATCACTTCCATGATTTCCGAGAACATTTAGTCTCACGTCTTTTTTTTTCTGCTGCCTTATCTGAGATAGACTTCAGGATGGAGGAGGGAGACTTCAAAAATTTGCAGCTGCAGGAGGGAGGGGAAAAAAGGGAGAGAAGTATTTAAAAAGGTACATTTTACAGAACAATGGTTATACTCTTTCATGGTGAACAACACTATTCGCCTTACACAGCACATGTGATCTCACTACAAGGTCGCATTTTGCATCTTAATATTGAGTGCCTGCGGCTTTTGTGTAAGAGATCATAGACACAGGTCTGGGCATCAGAATTCGGCTTGCATGTGGCCATGGTAAGCCATTGTCTTTCAGCTTCTGCAGCCTTCATATATCCAGCACCCTCCTTTCCCAAATACCAAGCAAAGCCCGTTGAGTGCTGCTTCTTTCCTGTTAACATGCAGCACCAGAACCACCCCCATCCAATTCTCTGGGATGATCGCATTACCCTTCCCCCCCATCACGTGGCTGGTAGCAGGGAAGATCCCAGCTAGCCAACGCGAAAAAGCTCAGCGCCAATCACCCCCCACACTCCCCCTGCTTGGCTAAATGCAGGGAAGGATTTCTTTTAAGCCACAGGCAAACAGCCCAACCATCTCTGTCCCCTTAATTAAATTCTCATATTTCAACCAGGTTACCATGAACGATACCACTCTCCTGAGGATAACACAATGAGATAAAGAACGGATGTTGCTTCAATGCCAGCAAACACTGGGACTATACGCAGCTAGGCTTTGTCATGCAATGATACCAGATTACTTGCTACATGCATGGTGTGGTCAAGTGTCCTACTATGGAGGACGGAATAAGGCTGCCCTGCCCAGAAATCTTATGCAAAGGCTTTTGGAGTACCTCCAGGAAAGCTTCATGGAGATGTCCCTGGAGGATTTCCGCTCCATCCCCAGACATGTTAACAGACTTTTCCAGTAACTTTACTGGCTGTGAATGCATCCCAAGTCCTCAGGGCAAATTAATCATTAAAAAATGCTTGCTTTTAAACCATGTTTTACATTTACAAAGGTACACTCACCAGAGGTCCCTTCCATGGCTTCATTATCTGGGCTAGTGGCTTGGGAGGGCTGGGAGGGTACTTCTGTCAGGGTGAGAAAAAGCTCCTGGCTGTTGGGGAAAATGGAGTGCTGTGTGCTCTCTGCAAGCTCGTCCTCCTCTTCCTCCTCCTCATCTTCCCCATTCACAGAGTCCTCAGGCAAGGCTAAGATTACCCCCACCTCGGAATCCATGGACAGGGATAGGGTAGTGGTGGCGGACCCCCCTAGAATTGCATGCAGCTCAGCGTGGAAGTGGCATGTTTGCGGCCCTGCCCCGGACCTTCCGTTTGCTTCTTTGGTTTTCTGGTAGGCTTATCTGAGCTCCTTAACTTTCACACGGCACTGTACTGAGTCTCTGCTGTGGCCTCTCTCCATCATGGCTTTGGAAATTTTTTCAAATGTTTTTTCATTTCATCTTTTGGAACAGAGTTCTGTTAGCACGGAATCCTCTCCCCATATAGCGATCAGATCCAGTACCTCCCGTGCGATCCATGCTGGAGCTCTTTTTCAGTTCTCAGACTGCATAGTTACCTGTGCTGATGAGCTCTGCGTGGTCACCTGTGCTGATCAGCTCTCCACTCTGGGCAAACAGGAAATTAAAATCAAAAGTTCGCGGGGCTTTTCCTATCTACATGGCCAGTGCATCCGACTCCAGATTGCTGTCCAGAGCGGTCACAATGGACAGCAAGGGTGCACTGTGGGATAGCTCCCGGACGCCAATACCATCGAATTGCGGCCACACTAACCCTAATCCAACATGGCAATACCAATTTCAGCGCTACTCCTCTCGTCGGGGAGGAGTACAGAAATCGGTTTTAAGAGCCCTTTGTATCAATATATAGGGCTTCGTTGTGTGGACGGGTGCAGGGTTAAATTGGTTTAATGCTGCTAAATTCGGTATAAATGCGTAGTGTAGACCAGGTCTGTGTGTGGACAGTTTTCTTCCTCTCAATGACCAACAATTAACAAGATAAAAGGCAGCACTAAAAGAAGCTTCGTAGGATTTACAAGTGAAGAGGTTAAGTGATTGATACAATAGACAAATTCCTAGGGTTGCATAAAACCACTTTCTCTTTGGCTGTCAGGCTTATCCTTTCATATTGCCAAATGTATTTTTCTCCATTTCTTTACATTTAGAAAATTAAGCGTGAAAAGAAATGATCGCTTTTCAGGTTCTCCATTTGTTTGTCATTCAGGAGTATGGTTAACAGACGGTTCTAATGTTTGTGGCTAGGGTGCCTCTCCCCAAGTAACAAGGCAGTGGGTGTGGTGTGCTTGATAGGTTAGGATAATCCTTGGGATAAAAAATCATAGCAAGCAAAGGTCTTGCTAATGTTGCCTCTATTAATCTGGCCTTTTTAGTGAACTGAGATCAAGAATTCCTTTCTATCCCCCAGAGTACAACAGCAAACCAAAAGCCCTGGCCTTCAATACTCCACAGTTCAGTGCTTCATTCCTGCCATCAATTAGAACAGTGATTGGATGTGAAATAGCAGCAAAGGCTATTAAAAATAATAGTGTGGTTTATCTTCCACACAGTGATCAGTGAGTAATAAAACTGGCAGTCACCCAAACTGTATTTTCCCTTTCAGCTTCCTTCTCCCAGCCCACATTTGCCAGAGCAGAGTCTAAAACTTTGCAAGAAGCAAATACAGCTGTTGCACCCCTTGGCGCGGGGTATCTTAAGATAACTTATCTAGGACAATCTTTATGGAAAATGTAATAAAGATAAAATGAATAGGGCTATGTAGAAATTATTTTAAGAACCTATAGAATGTAATAGAGTGATATCCTTTATATAATGTATGTCACAGGGCGTGTCTGCCCTGCAACCCTCTCGTTCCCCCCTGCTGACCCCTAGTTTGGTGCTGCAGGCACTCTTGATTCAGTATGCCTTCTCTCAGCCCCCCTCCTTACAGTCAGGGGTCTCTGGGAGCTCCTCTGCTTCTCTGTCTATGGCCTGGTCTACACTACGCGTTTAAACCGAATTTAGCAGCATTAAACCGATTTAACACTGCACCCATCCACACAACGAGGCCCTTTATATTGATATAAAGGGCTCTTTAAACTGGTTTCTGTACTCCTCCCCGACGAGAGGAGTAGCGCTGAAATCGGTATTGCCATGTCGGATTAGGATTAGTGTGGCCGCATATCGACGGTATTGGCCTCCGGGCGGTATCCCACAGTGCACCATTGTGACCGCTCTGGAAAGCAATCTGAACTCGGATGTACTGGCCAGGTAGACAGGAAAAGCCCCGCGAACTTTTGAATTTCATTTCCTGTTTGCCCAGTGTGGAGCTCTGATCAGCACGGGTGGCGATGCAGTCCCAAATCCAAAAAGAGCTCCAGCATGGACTGTATGGGAGATACTGGATCTGATCGCTGTATGAGGAGACAAATCTGTTCTATCAGAGCTCCGTTACAGAAGACGAAATGCCAAAGCATTTGAAAAAATCTCCAGGCTATGATAGACAGAGGCCACAGCACAGTGCTGTGTGGCAAGCGTAACGGAAAGCCAAAGAATCAAATGGACGCTCATGGAGGGAGGGAGGAAGGACTGAGGACTCCAGCTATCCCACAATCCTCGCAGTCTCTGAAAAGTATTTGCATTCTTGTTGAGCTCCCAATGCCTACCAGGTCAAAAACATTGTCCGGGGTGGTTCAGGGTATATCTCGTCAATTTACCTCCCCTCCCCCGCAGGAAAGAAAAGGTAAAAAAATCATTTCTTGCCATTTTTCAATGTCACCGTATGTCTACTGCATGCTGCTGGTAGACGCGGTGCTGTGGCGATGAACAGCAGCATCCCCTCTCCTTCCTTTCCTGATGGCAGATGGTACAAAATGGTGGAAAACCGTCATCAGCCCGTGAGTGCTCCTGGCTGGCCTCGGTGAGGTCAGCCGAGGGCGCCTGGGTAAAAATGGGAATGACTCCCTGTCATTCCTGGCAGACAGTGCAAAATGCTGGGTAACCGTCCTCCTCATAGCAACTGGAGCCTGAGCTCTATCAACCCTTCTCTCCCCTTTCGTGTCTAAAGAAAAGATTCTGTACTCCCTGGACTATATAGCAGCGGGTGGCTGCAATCCTCTCCCCCTCATCCTTTAATGTCCTGCCTGGACTATCATAGCAGCTGGAGGCTGCTTTCTCCTCATTTTCTCTCGCTAAAAAGTCAGTGTTTCTTATTCCTGCATTCTTTATTACTTCATCTCACGAATGGAGGGACACTGCCACAGTAGCCCAGGAGGGTTGGGGGAGGAGGGAAGCAACGGGTGGGTTTGTTGCTAGAATGGCATGCAGCTCATCATTTCTGAGGGATCTCTGGGGCTCTGACCCAGAGCGGCTCTGCTCTCTGGCTTTCTACTAGACTTGCCCCATATTCTAGGCAGGACTGACTCTATTTTTAGACAAAACATAAAGAAGAGAATGACCCGGGGAGTCATTCCCATTTTTGTCTATGTGCCCCCGGCCGACCTCAGTGAGGCCAGCCAGGAGCACCCATGACTGCAGCAGACAGTACAAAATGATTGATAACCATTATCGCCACTTTCCAATTGCAGACAGTACAAAATGATTGATAACTGTCATCTCATCGCCAATTTACAATGGCAGACGGTGCAACAGGGTTGGTAACCATCTCTGCTACCTTGCAAAGGCAAGTGAATGCTGCTGTGTAGCACTGCAGTACCACCTCTGTCAGCGGCATCCAGTACACATACGGTGACAGTGACAAAAGGCAAAACAGGCTCCATGGTTACCATGTTATGGCTCCTGCCAGGGCAATCCAGGGAGAAAGGGCGCGAAATGATTGTCTGCTGTTCCCTTCATGGAGGAAGAATTGAGTGATGACATTTACCCAGAATCACCCGTGACACTGTTTTTGCCCCATCATGCATTGGGATCTCAACTCAGAATTCCAATGGGTGGGGGAGACTGCAGGAACTATGGGATAGCTATGGGATAGCTACCCACAGTGCAACGTTCCAGAAATCGACACTAGCCTCGGTACATGGAAGCACACTGCCAAATTAATGTACTTAGTGTGGCCGCATGCACTCGACTTTATACAATCTGTTTCACAAAACCAGTTTCTGTAAAATTGGAATAATCCCGTAGTGTAGACGTACCCTATGAGTACCTACCTACACTTGGGCTTGAATGGCCTATTATCACTTCCAGGTTCATGATATTCAATGAACTGCTTGTCATGGTCACTGGTAGCCTGGATCCAGATTCCCCTTAAAGGGGCCAGCAACCCTGTGATGATACAGAATATTTAAATCGTCTTGTATCTTTGCTGTACATTCAGTATGTTGGTTTAAAAATCCTTTAGAAAGGTCATCATCCTCTCTTAAATTCTACAGAAATTTTCCTTAAGGGAGCCTGCATGTCAAATTAGGTATGGCTCACAAGAAAATCTGGCTGTCTCAGTATTTTTGTTGCCAACTTTCTTTTAAAAATTCAGTATGTTGTATGGCCCTTTCTTGAGCATAAACTTCTAATCTGATCTGCTCTTACAAATCCAGGGAACATTAACTGAGCGCTACTAATGGAAGAACTGTGCACATTAGTGAGTAATTTAGTCATTTCTTTTATGATTTGGTGACGTTTACAAGGCAACTGAGATGGAAGGCCAGTTTTCATCTTTAGCATTTGGATCAGTTGTGGCTACGCATCCCAGAAGAGCTGGATTGAGCTAACTCATTTCAAATAGGTCACTGTGGAGCAGTCATATGATAGCAGTGCAACACCTGTCAGTTTCAGTTGCCAAAATAAATTGTTTTATTTTGCATGAGTTCACATCTTGTGTGGCTTGGAAAGCAAAAGTCAAGGAAAACTACTATTTTTGAACCCAAAACTACAAATACATGGGAAGAATGGGGGTTTGCTGTGCACTAGTTCTATGTTTACAAACTTTAATTTGTTTTGGGATGATTATCAGGTCTGTAATTAAACATGATGTCTTTCCTTAGAAAAGCTTCGTATGCTTCTCCAGTACCAATGGTTCTGTATTTGGCTTAGTGTTAGCTGAGAGAAAGTTGCCTATTCCTTTACCAGTCCACATTTAATCAACATAGCTATTGGAGATTTTTGTTTTCTTTTTAAAATAACTTAAATTTATTTGTACTGCTCAGCTGTATTACTTGAAAGACAAAACAAGTCCACAAGGGAATGAATCCTGGGTTCTTTGCAACGTGTGATGCAACATAACACTCTGCGAAATTACCCATGAATTTTTGTCAAAATGTCCTTGTGACAGGGTCCACTAATCTTGCATGAGCGCCTCATATTGGGTGTGTCTGCATCTGTGCTTTCTGTTTTTCGGTGCTGTCAGCAGGCAGTTTCTATTCCTCAGGTAAGTTTTCAGTGACTCAGCCCTCCGAGACATATACACAGTCCATGTGTGAAACAAAATAGACCCCTGCTGGGGTCAACTATCCAATAAGGCCTATCCCAGTACCCTTGGGGGTCTTGTCTTTACCTTCACCTCTCCCTGGGCTCAGTCCTTCATCAGTCCAATAGGGGCTATTCCTGAACCCTGGTTGGTCGTCTGCAGCCATCACTGGGCTAATTCTCAAATAGTCCCTGCTCTGGAATGGAGCAGTGCCACCCAGGGCTTCCTTCCTGGAGACTCTTCACTCTATAGTGAGCCTCAGGTGACAACAGCTCTCTGGCTGTGTTGCTGTTTCAGTTCAATTAATTCCCTCTCCAGGGTATTAAAACTCAATATATATTGACCTCTTTGGGTTCTTCAGTCCTTTCCTGGGCCTATGGAAACTCCCTTTTCTGGCCTCTCAGCCACTTTGCCTGCAGTTTATGGGGGAGGGAGGACACGGCCCATTCCACTACTCTAGGTCCCGACCCAGGAATCCTATAAATAGCAGCCACGTGCTATGACCTTTTCATTATTTTCAGTGACTACTTTTTCCTGGGCCACTTCCCATGCCACCCCTTCAGCTTCACCCTTACATCAGGGCTCTTCTGGCTTGCGTCCTAGCAATCTTCTACTGGTCCCATTCAGCATCTGCTCTGTCCCTGGTACTGCAGCTCCTTCAGCCAGCCAGGAGCACTGTCCTTGCTCCTCTAGCTCCAAGCAGCAATGGCCTCTGTTCTGCCCCAACTTTGCAGCTCCTTTTAGCTGGGTCTGTCCTGTTCTGATTGACTGATCCCTGCAGCTTCTCTCTGATGGGCTGTTTTCCCTGCAGTCACTCTAGGCAGCCTGGAGGACTCACCTCTACTGCTCTTTGTGAGGCAGGGTGTGGTAGGACAGTGAGGCCTCCAGCAGGGGGCCTCAGGGCCTGTACACCAACACAGTGCTTCATAGTCAACTTTTCCTCATCTCAAATATCAGCCCTGATCGATATCTGCTGTACGCAACTAATTATGTAAATGTTAGGGGTGGAGGGTGAGGTATAGGGATGATTTTTCTTTAAAAATGCAGTTGACAATTTAATTGCTTTTTTGGAGACTTTTTCTTAATGAGGCCTTATAATGGGATCTCCAATCCTGACCGAATAATCATTTAAAAAAACATAACATGTTTGGTATGCAGCATATTTGTAAAAATAAATGTATCAAATGTAAATTGTGCACAGTGTTTTTAATCATTTTAATCTATACATAGATTGGCACTCCAATGAAATGACAATATAGTGGGTGGGTCTCTGGGGATAGGCTGCAGATTTTATGAGAGTAAACTTAAATTTATAAGAAACTTTAACAATCTCTGCTATCTAAATACCCCCACTTTTCTGCAAATCAGCTTAATGACAGGCAGCAAGGCTATACTTCCACTTTATACTTCTATAGCATCTTTAAGCTGCTGATCACAAAACACTTTCTAGCCAAACTTTAATTAAGTGTCTTAACACCCTTGGACAGTAGCTTTTACTCACATTTTATACATTGAGAAAAGTGGACACAGAAAGGTTACAGTAAATGACTTATTCAAACTCCCTCAATGAGTTGTATTAATATATCACATAATGATTACGGCCAAATAATTGCCTAGATGGAAAGATTGACATAATCCCCGGAAAAAAGCCAGAATTAGGAGTGGAACATAGGAGTCCTGACCCACAATTCCCAGCTGTTCAACAGTGCCTTCCAGGTGCAAAATTCTGCACTTACAGATCCACCTGCCAAAGGAAAGTTCTTCCTGTGCCATTATAAGTATTGGAAACACCTGGGCTGAACAGATGGTGGGAGGGAAGAGAAGCTATGAGTATTCTACCGGCTGAGAACTCCTTTCAAATGGGAAGCTCTGTGGTTGCTTTTTGGCTTTTTTGTGCTGCCAGAGGGGCTCAAAGGAGCATAATGCACCAGAGACAATTAAGATATACATGATGAGATGGAGTAACCTTTTAATGGAATCCCTGTAAATGTTCAGCTGATTTCTGATCCATTTGTATTGTGACAAAAGAAAATTATGTATGGCTGAGAGTGATGATACTTTCAGAAATACTCTTTTCTATTTCCTATCAGCCCCAGCCTAAGTGGCTCAAACTTAGCAAGTCATGTTTTTCGACTGAAAGCCAGTGAGTTCAGTGATAAATCATTCTGGGAATTCATCTTAAGTTTGATGTGAGTCAAAAATGAGTTCTCATTGGGATGACCAAGAGAAATAATGCTGAGTAAAAATGACCATGAGAGAAAAAAAGCTAGCGGCTCATTCCCAGAATAGGGAAATCAACTAAATTACTTGTAAAGATTTAGAGTAAATCAAAGACAAGTAGCTTGACCAATGCTTTGTAGAGAAATTTTTCCTTTAAATACTACAAAGGCTTAACTTTAACTGGAATTTTGTGCATGACTGAAGAGAGATATAAATCTCCTATATATTGAGAAGGGGAAACCACAGGCCTTCCACATGCTTGTGCTCCAGTATTGTTGATAGAAAATGCAGGTGTCACTTTAATGTGTTCTGACAGTCTGTATGTGGTAATATTTCATTTTTATTTCCTCTCCACTGATTATGAATAAATTATATTTTTATCCTCGTTTAGAAAGTGTGACTTCTCTTTTATTTAATTGCTTCCCTCTGCAGCTTGCATGGAAAAGGTACATCTATTGGTTGGGGGGTGTAAACAAGGACAACTCTATAAAGATTGCCTTGTAAATATCTGCTACTAAACAAGAACAGTTTCTAGCTGAAGGTGATTTCTAAATGACAATATCTCCTGTTTCAATGTAATAGGAAAACAGAATAAATAAACCAGTAAGCCAGAACCTCAGCTGATGTAAATGAATGCAGCTCCTTTCACTTCAATGGAGTTCTGCCCATTTACACCAACTGAGCTTCTGGCCCTATAACTTTTGTGCTCTGCCTTCCCACACTCTTGGGCTAATTACCTCACTAAAGATTATCACCAATGCAACCACTATCACACTGATGGTGCATTAGGGTAACATTATCAAAAGTGTCTAAGAGGCTTAGGAGTTTAAATCGCATTTCCAGAAGTGACATGGGCACTTCAGGCCAGATTTTAAAGATTTCAGATGGGAACCCAGTAGGATTTTCAAAAGCTCCTCCATGCCTAAGTCCCATTGATTTCAATGGGAGTTAGATGCCAAGCTGCTTTTGGAAATCCCACTATCTGCATCTTTAGATGCCTAAATGTTTTTCAAAATCTGGCCACTAGGAGCCTGAATCTCATTGAAAGTCAGTGGAATTTAGTCTTTTAAGTGCCTGATGCATTTAGTCCTTTTTGAAAATTTTTACCTTTAGTCCATATTTTTGTTATTAGGGACTACTACTATGTCCACTTCATCTATCTCATTGTTCCTCAAACTTGTGGTCCCAAAAAGTGGGGGTAGCTGCTGAGTTGCAACCAGAATCCCCCCAAGCCCCAGGAAAAATGTCTATTCACCTGTTTGTTTGAGAGACACCATGTGTCTGTTCCAGATGTCTTGAAGTCATGCTTCCAAAAGACCTACAGGATTGCGCTGTTTGGACCAAATTCATCTGTAGTGTACAAGTCCATGATATTGTTGTGTTACTGTCAACTTCATATTTGGTGGCAGCCCTCCACATAGTATGAGGATATTTCTACAGTCCCTTTTTCTCCCCAGATCAATCTGTCTCTCAGAAACACGCACAACATTCATTCTGTTGGATTGACTAGCCCCTTTCATTTCAATGGATGTCTGATGGGAAGAAACCAAAGGGCCCAACCTTTAGTCAGAGATAGCTCCACCTACTCCCAGGTCTATAAACATCTCCCATAGTCATTTGTGAAATGGTCTGATCAGATTTTAACTTTAAACCATTGTATTCTGTTAGTAATGAACTGATGGATTTTACCTGTATCATGTGACTTTGAATATTTTATAACTTCTTAGAGCAAATATTTTAGTTCATGCCATTCAGAGTTTTCTCCAGACTTCTCCCCAAAGGTGAAAGGTCACATGCAACATATGCAAAATGCAATAAATAATTGGTTTCCAAGGGAGAAGCTGGTCATCCTCATAGGCTAGGAAGGAGGATAGTTTTTGTTTTCCTTAATCAAAGCCATCATATAATATTTGACTGATTATTCACCCATTATGGGATCTAAATCCATTGGGCCAAATCCTGCTTTAATTTACGCAATTGTAAATCCTATATAACTATTCAGTGGAGTTACCAAGGATTTACAGTGGTATATTTTGACCCGGATCTCAAAATACTAGGAACATATGCATAAACAAGTACTACTCTGCTACTTGATGATTTTTCCAGAATCTGATTCCACTTATGTTTTTGCAGAGAAATTAAACATTGCTTTTTAATTGATATTACGTATATTAGAAAACACTGAAGTTGCAATACTTTTATGCGCTCAGACACAGCTAGTAGGATGCAATTCCTGGAAGTTATAAACTCCAATAATAATTATTACAAGCCACTGAGCAAGCTAAGCTATTGGTTTACACAATTCCTGGGGCTGATTCAGTTGGACTTCTGATTACACACAACCTTCCAATATCATTAATCTATCTGACAATATATATACAGACAAAAAAAGCTTCTTTTGCTAATGTCTCAGTTTATTGTAATAATTTGATGTCTCATATTCTGTTAATAGTTATGCCATGAAAGTTATCTTCTCCTATAGCTGTTGGTCTGGTTTTATGTAGGTTGACAGCAAAGCTCCTCTGTTGATATTATTTATATTACTGTAGTGCCTAGGAGACCTAGGCATGAATCAGCAGCCCATAGTGCTAGGCGCTGTACAAGCACAGATGGTCAATGCCTTGGAGAGTTTACAGTCTAAGTATAAGACGAGACAATAGATGGATACAGACAGACTGTAGAGGGGTACAGGAAACAATGAGACAGGGCTGTTCAGCATGACAGGCAGTGGTCTCAGCACACCAGTGGCCTAATTATTGTCAAATTTTTGTAGGTATCACAACAGAGGGAGGGTTTTAAGGAAAGAACTGAAGGAGAATAGTGAGGGAGTTTGCAGATGTTTACAGGGAGCTGCTCCCAGGTGTGAGGGGCAACATGAGAGAAAGTATGAAGGTGTTTGCCTGCAAATTTAATAAATAGGCGATGGAGGGTAGCATCATGGGCTAATTAGAGAGGTTAAGCAGAAAAAAGTAGCAAGATCTGGACGTAGCCTGAATATGAGCACCTAGAAAAATGTCTGAGTTGAAGATGACACCCAGGTTACAGGCCTGGTGGTGTTGTCTACAGTAATCAAGAGAGAAGTTAGGGGTAGAGCTTATGAGTGGGGAAATTAGGAGCTCTGTTTTAGCCATGTTGATCTTAAATTGACGTCTGACATCCATGAGGAGATGCCAGAGGCAAGCCAATAAGTGTCTGGAGGTAGAGAAAGAGACTTGGGAGTCATCAGCATAGAGATGGTAGTTGAATTTGTGTTTGCAGATGAAATTACCTAATGATTAGGTATAGAGGGGGGAGGGAGGGAGTCCAAGGACAGAGCCACATGGAGTTCTCACAGAATGTTGGAGGGCAGATGAGGAGGATCCTCTTAAGGACATATTGAAGGAGTGATTAGAGAGGTAGGAGGAGAACTAGGAGAGGACAAGATTTCAAAAAGAAGAGTCTGTTGGACAGTATCAAAAGCAGCTAACAGGTCAAGGAGCATGAGGATTGAGTAGTGGTTCTGAGATTTGCTGGGAAGAGGTCATTGCAAGAGTAGTTTTAATAGCCTGCAAGTGGGGGAGCCAGACTGGAGAAGATCTAGAATGGAATTGGAGGAGAGGAATTTATGACATCAGTTGTAAACAGCATATTCAATAAACTAAAAGATAAAAGGAAGAAGAGGAATGAGTTAGCATTTGGGGAGGCAAGTGGGTCAAGAGTGGGGTTTTTTGAAGACAGGAAAAAACTAGAGCTATATGCAACATCAAAGACTATATTTATATGTTGTGTCTTTGCCATGTGACTTGAACATCAGTTTCCTATTGGAGGAAATTGGTGAGACAGCCAGAACCAATCTCTTGGATATGAATGCTGCTGAATATGGGGATTTGAAACCGAATCTGGCTTCCCTGAAGTTCAGCCTGTTCTTCCCATTGTAGGAAAAGGTTTGAGCTGTGAATTCATAATGACGAAAATATCAGTATCTGTGATATTCAGAAATCACCCAAGCAAGCAGTTGCTATGGGGCTTTGTTTCAAGGGCTGGGCAGGAAACTAGCAAAAACAGAGTGGGGAAGGCAGGAGAGTACATCTTGAGTTGTATGATTCTGTTTGTGTGTTGCATGCTAAGAAAGTACAGCTTGAGACAAGTTAAGGAAGGAGATGAGGAGAAAGATTTTCCATGGCTTAGACACAAAGCCCATATCATATTGTCTTTTCCCAGCCTTGCCTTTCCTGATCAGTCTCTTTTCAAGGGATTCAGGAGCAGCTGATTGGTCTAAAGCTGCCCAGGTTACATGTTGCCAATTACATATCTCCACTTTGGCATTACCAAAGCAACCAATTCCCTATCTCCCAACATTCACAATTTATCCCTGCTCCCTCCCTGGCACCTTTCCAAAAAGTTGGTTCGCTAAGGATGATTCTGGACACAAGTACTGCGGCACTGTGAACATTGCCTAGTTTAAACAAAAGCAGCCCCCTTACAGCATCTTCGCTTCTGGGTGGAGCAAGGTCATCTCTTTGCTCCCTGGTCTGGAGTCCTGTGGAGCTAGCTATCAGTAGTTCATGCCATATCAGATGTCTGCCACTCTGAACACCAGGGGCGGCTCCAGGCACCAGTGCAGCAAGCGCGTGCCTGGGGCGGCAAGCTGCAGGGGGTGGCATGCTGGTCGCCACGAGTGCGGGAGTCAGACAGCCTTCAGCAGCATTTCTGCGGGAGGTCCGCCAGTCCTGCGGCTTCGGCGGCAATTCGGCGGAAGGTGCCGAAGGTGCGGGACTGTCACATCACCCACAGAAACGCCGCCAAATCTGCGTGACCAGTGGACTGCCTGCAGGCATGCAGCTGAAGACCGCCTGACTGATGTGCTTGGGGCGGCAAAAAACATAGAGCCACCCCTGCTGGACACTGATTTCCTCAGGGCTGAAACTGCACAGCAGTTCCCACAGCAATTCAAAGGTCCCTTTGGGGAGAGGGGAATTAATTAGAGAGTCCCTGAGCTGTTCTGCTTCTCTCTCAGCTCCCAAACTCACAGAACGAGTCAAAACTGAAACTAAACCTTATCTCTCTTCTCCATCATGGCCCTCTCACACCATTTTGCAGCATGTTTGTAGTCAGGGGTGGGGACAGGGACAGAGTGGACTGGTAACTCCTGCTGATGGTTAGGAGGAGGGCTTCTGCATGGGATAATGTGAGCAATCAGTTTGCTGGGCCAGTGATGAGCCAGGGCTTCTCATCCCCTCAGGGACAATACGCATCCCGCTACTGATCCTAAGCCTTATGGAGAGTTCACTGAAAGTTGTGGGACAAGGGAAGAGCTGTGCCATTCCCTTTCACACACCAAATTAAAAATTTAATTAAGGGTACAAGCTTTTAAGGAATCATAGAAGAGAATAGTTATTTGGTTAATAAATTGAAAGTCCTATGGAGTCTATCTGTCACTGTGTGGTGGTCCTGTTTCTACTCTATATAACTGAATTATTGAATTCTGTTTTAAGATATTACCTCACCCACCTTGTCTCTCTAATATCTTTTCTAATATCTTGAGAAGAACACTGCTACAACAACACTTCAAACAACAATGGAAAATATAGAATTTTGCTATCTGAACTGGAAACTCCACAACATGAATCAAAAGGAAGCAAAACTTAAGAGCGATAGCTACTTCTTGAGCAGTATGGGGAGGAGGTGAGCAGCCCTCAGTGGTGAAAGAACAGGTTAAGGACTATTTAGAAAACTTGGATATGCACAAGTCCATGGGTCCAGATCTAATGCATCTAAGGTTGCTGAAGGAGTTGGCTGATGTTATTGCAGAGCCATTGGCCGTTATCTTTGAAAATTCGTGATGATCGGGGAAGGTTCCGGACAATTGGGAAAAGGCAAATATAGTGCCCATAATTAAAAAAGAGAAGAAAGAGAACCTGGGGAACTACAGACTGGTCAGCCTCTCTTCAGTCCCTGGCAAAATCATGGAGCAGATCCTCAAGGAATCCATTTTGAAGTACTTGGAGGAGAGGACAGTGTTCAGGAACAGCCAACATGGATTCACAAAGGGCAAGTCATGCCTGACCAACCTGATTGCCTTCTATGATGAGATAACTGGCTCTGTGGATATGGGGAAAGCAGTGGATGTGATATATCTTGTCTTTAGCAAAGCTTTTGATACGGTCTCCCACAGTATTCTTGCCAGCAAGTTAAAGAAGTATGGATTGGATGAATGGACTGTAAGGTAAATAGAAAGCTGGCTAGATTGTTGGGCTCAACAGGTTGTGATCAACGTCTTGATGTCTAGTTGGCAGCCAGTATCAAGCGGAGTGCCCCAGGAGTCGGTCCTGGGGCTGGTTTTGTTCAACATCTTTATTAATGATCTGAATGATGGGATGAATGGCACTCTCAGCAAGTTTGCAGATGACACTAAGCTGGGGGGAGAGGTAGATATGCTGGAGGGTACAGATAGGGTCCAGAGTGACCTAGACAAATTGGAGGATTGGGCCAAAAGAAATCTGATGAGGTTCAACAAGGACAAGTGCAGAGTACTGCAGTTAGGAAGGAAGAATCCCATATACTGCTACAGGCTGGTGACCGACTGGCTAAGCAGCAGTTCTCAAGAAAAGGATCTGGGTATTCTAGTGGATGAGAAGTGTGCCCTTGTTGCCAAGAAGGCTAATAGCATAGGATTAAAATTCAAAATGATCCTGACAAACTGAAGAAATGTTCTGATGTAAATAGGATGAAATTCAATAAGGACAAGTCTAAAGTACTCCACTTAGGAAGGAACAATCAGTTGCACATATACAAAATGGGAAATGACTGCCTAGGGAGGACTACGCAAAGGGATCTGGGGGTCATAGTGGATCACAAGCTAAATCTGAATCAACAGTGTAACACTGTTTCAAAAAAAGGAAAAATGTGGACAAATTGGAGTAAGTCCAGAGAAAAGACACAAAAATGATTTAAAGTTCTAGAAATCATGACCTATGAGGGAAGATAGAAAAATAGGGTTTGTTTAGTCTGGAGAAGAGAAGACAGAGAGGGGACATAATAGTTTTCAAGAACATAAAAGGTTTTTACAAGGAGGAGGGAAAAAATTGTTGTTCTTAACCTTTGAGGACAGGACAAGAGGCAATAGGCTTAAATTGCTGCAAGGGGTGGTTTAGTTTGGACATTAGGAAAACCTTCCTAAATGTCAAAGTGGTTAAGCACTGGAATAAATTGCTTATGGAGATTGTGGAATCTCCATCATTGGGGAGTTTTAAGAGCAGGTTAGACAAACACCTGTCAGGGATGGTCTAGAAAATACTTAGTCCAGCCTTGAGTGCAGGGGACTGGACTAGATGACCTCTCGAGGTCCTTTCCAGTTCTATGATTCTATGAATATGTGTTAACTACTAGTGCTAAACGATCTCTTCCACCTTGTATTTAGTTGTGACACTCCACATACCTATGCAAGCAGAAGAGTTCTGTGTAACTCAAAAGCTTGTATTGTTCATCCGCAAAAGTTGGTCAAATAAAATATTTTATCCCACCCCTTGTCTCTTCAGTTTAAAGCATCAGGCTGAACTTTTGCAGCTTTTATCAACTAGCTGACAGCCTACAGCTCAGTTTGATGTGGAGTGAACCAGGTCAGGAATGATTTGCTTTAAATATTAGAAATGCTTCCTCCTTTTATCTGGTACTGATTGGTTACCTTGCTTCAGACACTTGAAAAACATAACTGGAAAACACTATGGGCCTTATTCTCCTAGTTTACACTAGCTTTAAACTACTGTCACTCCATTGCTTTATTGGAGATATTCCAATAATTTATGCCAATGTGAGAAGAATCAGGCCCAGGGATTGGGAACCAGTGTTACAATTGCAAATATAATGAAATTTTGCCTTGGGCAAATCGTTGGTTGCAAATCATATGTGGGTAAATTTCACTCATGGTGTGATATGCTAATTTTCACAATTGCTTGTGGAAATATCAGGTTTCACATGCAAAGGCTAGCAAAAGATTCGAGAGATACACATGTTCAGAACTATCAAAAGGGTTTTCTGAACTGTTTTATCCTATGTCTTACAGTAACTACCATATATTATATCTACTGAATGCAAAACAAGTATGTATGGGTGGTCTGTAAAATAAAATAATGTTCTTGGATTTTTCTCCCCATGGTAGGAATCTGGCAGCATAGTAGAAATAAGCCTATGGGAAGCACTCATTATTTTAAAAAAATCCTCTAAAAACAGAAAATAAGTAATTTTTTATCTAATCAAATTTCATTGAGCTCAACCTTTCAAAGCTTAAAATAGGCTCAGTTTAAGAAGCAGAAAGAATGTTTCCATTTTTTCTAATTAATTTTGGAATATGAACTTATAAGGTCTCTGCATATCAGACATGCATAACTTTACTGTATACTTTTATGATCAATTAAAGTAACTAACTTTGAAATAAAAAATAGAATTAATTATCTATAATGGAATATTTAACTAATGATTTATCAGTGACCCATTGCTAACCCATACAATTAAAGAGATACACATGTGGCATAACGATGAATACTGTTCCAATTCTAATCTTATAAACAATACAGAATTTTGAGATTTTCACTGATGCTTTTTAATATGATTATGGTTGCTGCCCAAGTTAAAAGTAAGTTATTTCCCAGACATCACGTGGCTAGAGGAAAGACAGCAATCTGCTCTCACTCCTTCAATCAATGGTGATAAAATGATATTTTAAAAAAAATTTAGATTTCAGTGTTTCTGATTCTTGTTATTGAACAGTGTTGTTTCCTGCCTAGCTGGCAATAAAGCAGGCTGGTATGCTACCTAATTGCCTCAGTCAGCATTGTCTGTATCATCAAGGTATGATGGTATTGTGCTTAACCATTTGGGCCATACAGTAGATCATGTTTTAATACTTTAGTCTGCGGACAGAGGTGTGCCGAAACTGCAAAATGTGTGTCTTGTTTCCAAACTGGGGATTGGATTTAGCCCTAAATTTAGGGATAGAAAGCAACTAGGAGATGAAGATCTGGATTTGAGCTTGGATTCTGAATGCTCTCCGTCCCCCACTCCCCTAGGATTTTTGGTCAGACCCTGCTTTGCCACGGGTCATAATGCTATAAATTAGTGAGAGGGGGCCAAATTCAGACCCAGATATTGATTCTGCACAGTGCATAGCAATGGAGCATGATTCTTTTAGTGTAAGGCTACCTGTGTGCACATGTAAAGCAAAAGTTTTATATCTCTTATTCACCTGATTCCTTATTCAAATGGCACCAGGATATCAGCAGATAACAGGCATGTCTGAGGAAACATCAGCTGAGGAGTACTCCTTGGCATACATATGACGTACTTAGATACTCACTTTGACTTTACTCCTAGTATTTGGCATGAGTAACGTGGTGACTGTGCTGCAGCACTGTAACACAATATCAGGTTTGATTAATGAATTTCTTTTTCTTTGGGTGGAATATAAATGATTATGAATTTGTGATGTACACTTCCAAGTGGGTTTGAAGGAACTTATTAATATGTATATAATATACTAGATCAGTGCTGCCTAATAAGCATAGAAATCAGAATATTGAAAAATACTTATATGGTATCCTTCCTGGTGAAATGCTTTATAAAATTAGTGTACACAGGTTCACTTCACTGCTTACTGAAATAAAGCCACCTTGGGGGCAAAAAATGTGTCACCTATTTAGAAATGCACCGCACAGTAGTACTAGCAGTACTATCACAACCTTTCCCACTCTCTGAGCAGACACCAGGCTGTTGTGCAAGCTAATGCCCCTGGATCTTGGTTAGTGACTGATCACTGTTCCTAGTTTTGGGGCTCTCAAGGGCACTCTCAGGTGCATGCCCCATGTCTGACACCCCTCTTAGCAGTGTGGCCTGCAGCCTAGCTGCCTACACCCTGGAACCAGTGACTTATCCATCCCAAGCCTTCCAATTGCTTATTTCTCTTCAGAATCCATCTGGCTGCGGGAGCTGTGATTTCCTAGTTACACTCTTCAGGGGCTATGTGGCAGGAAAAGCAATGAAACACTGGCTTAGCAAAGGATTTTCTTACTTTCCAACCCCATCCCATTTGCCCCAAACAGGTTTCTATGAAGAGATAGTCCATGCAAAGCACCTGATAGCAGAAACCCTATTGTTCAAGGGAGCCATTCAATACTGATGGCCCTTTGATTGCTTTGTCACAGCTTTCCAGATACAACTTCCTCCCACATGTCAAGCTTCTGTACAAAATGGATGATCTAATTCACAATGACTATAACAATTACAAATAGTGTTCATAAAACCAAATGGAATCCATATTTAGACACAGACCTATTCCCCAAACGGTCACAAGTACTATAAAACAATTCAGCACAGAAACAGAGGACCTTAGCCAATTAAAACTAAAAGGGAAATTTAGGTAGACACTATAATTACCCTAACTAGGATTTGTCTCAAAGACCAGTGCTAATTCTTATGTTGGTGAGTGCTTTGTGATATGTAATGACCATATGTATTGAGTGTGACAGATACTATAATCCTGTGCTGTATCTTTGGGGATCATTGTATTACATTGATGAATGGTTTATGTGTGATTGGGTCTACTCCATGGGAGAAGGGTTGCCACAGCTCCTCCAGGAACTAAAGACAGTGGAGGGTGGTTAAGACGAATCACTCAGACTATAAACAACTCCTTCCCAGCTCCCATTTCTCCATGTACCGACAGGTTGTATGACCCACAGTTTTGTGCCTGCCCACTGCAGTGCTTGCTGTACTAATGGTATCTGGGCCTCATGCAGAGTCACCTCTGCCTATTTTTAATTGAAAAAACCCTGGTTTAATTTGGCTTTGGTAGCAAAAACTTTCCCTTCCTACCACTGCTTTGACTTGTTCAATCATGTTGTTGTTGTCTGACTCAACCTCATATTTCCTGTTTTAATTCTCCTCTAAACACAGATAAACTGACCAATATGCCAATTTTTATCGCTTAACTGCAGATTTTGATTTTGTTACTCAGTATTTCTCCCTTGTACAATGTTCATTATCTTGACATCATGTGCTCCCTCCTGCTTCAAGTTCTCCTTGAGCTTCAGCACTGTTGATCACATTAATATTGATACAGCCAGTGAGAGTATATGACAAGATACAAAATGTGCCGTTGCACAAATTTCATTTGCTCTTATGGTGGTGGGAATGAGGGGATCAAGCTAAACAGAGAAGATTTTTTTTCATTTGCTTTTATATATGCTGTAGTTGACTAAAAATATTTTATAGGCAAAGTTTCTCTCAAAACTCTGCTAGATTTTTTTATCAACATAAATACTTTTGCTTGAATAAATCTACAGATTGAAGTTACTATAACTACTCTTGAAAGTGAATTGCAAGCATAGAAAAATGTACCTTCCTCATGCTGTAAACAATTCTCAGGAAGTTTACATGAAATAAAAAGGAGAATTAAATGGAATTATTGTGTGTAATACTTGATGGGTATTCTCTGCTTAAAAGCATATTGTTAGTTCTTCAGCATATACTTTCAACATTGTTGAAGACAGCCACAGCACTCTGTTTTTGAGAGCTCTGTTATTAGGGTCCTTTTAAGAAATGCAATTTACAAAAGCTAAGAACATCAAAGCTAGGCTTTACCAACATAATTTTTATATACATTAAAAGAGCAAGAAAGAATGTTAAATAACTATAGGAAAATGGCTTTACTTTTCTGATTTTGTGGCAGAATAATGTTACCATATTAAAGAACCTATCAAATTATACTTCAGTAAGGCTTATTTTCCAGAATTGTTGGTCAGAAGTACAACACTAATGTAATGTCATAGATTGGAATATCCATTCATATGCTAGTGAATGAATAAAAAATAATATTGATCATAGAGCCAGGCTTTTTTGTAGTGTCCTCTCAAGCCTGTGTCACTTCCCACATGGAAGTGCTATTTGGAGCACCAGTGGAAACACCATAGCACCATTTGAGGGTATCTTTTCACAAGTGTTCAATACCCAACATGAGCTGAACTCCTCTGAAAATCTAGTACTTACTGAGTAGCTGCTGCAATTATCAGTCAATTAATTATCAAAAATATGTTTAGAAAGAGTGATATATGAAAATTGTTAGCTGTAAATCACTTTTTAAGAGCCATAATGGCCTACAGTATAATCCCTCCATCCTTTTGAAGTTGTTTTGTGCATTGTGTATAACTATATTCCATTTTTTAGAGCCTGCTGAAAACCCTAACCATCAATGATGTAACATCTACTGATAATGCTTTGTTATTGAATCTGTCAGGGCCTGGTGCCATTTTTGATGCAGAGTTGTAGGGTCTTTTTATTGCCTCTCAGACCACAGTATGCCCATGTAATTCCAGTAATATCATACATTATACAGAGTGGACCATTCCACAACTGAATTTGCAGCTTGTACATCATCCCAGTGTGATTTTATGTAGTCTATAGAACTTGACCCAATTGAAAATACAGTGTCACAGGTACTGAGACATGATTATTTATAGAATTTTGCTTACAACATTGTTATGAAGAGGTACATAATGTTTGTTCATCACTTCAGCATCTGGATGATTTCATTAAACTGTTTATTCCTAAAGTTTCACCTTATTTTATTGGAAAGTATTCTAAATTTTTAACAGTGATGGGGCAGGATCACACGGAAACAGGCTTTAATGTTAACATCTTTATATCTTGATAAGATATTAGTTAGGGTTTGTATTGATCATTGATTAAACCAGATTGATACTTACATACTACACCTCTACTTCGCTATGACACTGTCCTGGGGAGCCAAAAAATCTTACCGCATAATAGGTGAAACCTTGTTATATTGAACTTGCTTTGATTGCCGGAGCGCGCAGCCCCACCCCCCCCCCGAGCACTGGTTTACCACATTATATCCTAATTCGTGTTATATCGGGTTGCATTATATCAGGGTAGAGGGGTATATCTTTGTAGGAATTCTTGTTCTTGAATGAACTGCCTTGCTCAGATACAAAAGCGTAAAATGTAATCTGATTAGTGCCTTACCAAAATGGATTTTGCCATTAGCACTTTAACAAAAATTAACCGAAAATATATTCACACTGGAATGCATAGCAGCCTCAGAAGAGAAGAGTTAAAATAATGAATTCAAATTCAAAATTGATAAGAGGAAATATTGAGGTTTTTCCATGGAATGAAACACATGTAATCGGTGAATGAACAATTTTAGGTAAGTTATTAAGAACTAACTTGAAATGTTGACTACACTTTGAACCAAAAGCAAACAGTTCTGAAAATATTGTGACAAAGTTTGCTATAAAGAACTTTTCCTGGCAGGGAATACGTGTGAATCATTATCAGAATCTGAGAACTTTTTTTTAAAACTAAACTTTTTTATTTTGTTTTTTAAAGCCAAGTTAGAAAGAACACAGTACAGTCCTATGGTGACATTAAGCCACATTAAAAAAAGAGCCATTTGAATGTTCCCATTAAATATGATACAGTAAAGGATGACTTGGTTTCACCCTGCCATGTTCATAGCACTGGTTTATGAACCCATGGAATGGGAACATTTATGCTCTATTTTTGTCTTGCTTAACTTGAAAATTTAAACAGTTAACCTTTCTTTTTTCTAATGTTGCTTTTTTAAATGTTCCATCGGATCAGATCCACCTCATTTATAACCTGATCCAACTCCCACTGATGTTGCACATTCACTCTAATTGGAGCTGGATCAACCATTTCAATGGGGTTGCAAAGGCAGTAGCTAAGAAAGTTTGATGACAGCTGTGTATAAGACTACATTGTTTCTTAAAACTCATGGGAGTATATTTTAAGGGGGACATGGCTGAAACTCTTAGCACATCCACAGTCTCAGTGAGTGATACAGGCTAAAACTTATGCTGTGTGAGAACACTCTACTGCCACAGAGGCAGACAGCTTAGTGTGGATCTGAGGGCTTGGCTACACTGGCGCTTTACAGCGCTGCAACTTTCTCGCTCGGGGGTGTGAAAAAACACCCCCCTGAGCGCAGCAAGTTACAGCGATGTAAAGCGCCAGTGTAAACAGTGCCCCAGCGCTGGGAGCGTGGCTCCCAGCGCTGTAAACTAATCCCCACCAGGAGGTGGAGTACCTGCAGCGCTGGGAAAGCTCTCTCCCAGCACTAGCGCTGCAACCAGACTCGCACTTTAAAGCGCTTCCGTGGCAGCACTGTACGGCTCTAAGTGTCGCCATACCCTGAGTGATCTTTGCAGTGAGAAACACTTATGTCATCAGATGCAAACAGACTGGATTCATTAGCTCATTAAATAGCTGTGACAGATCAGACTTCATCTGCCAAAATCTTAAATTTGATATAGGCTAGAAATTATAGTTCAAAGGGAATAATAGAAAATATGGATCCTGTCTCTTTAAAGAACAAGTTTCAAGTCAACATCTTCCACGGGGAGTCAGCACTTGGAAAGAATGTTAATGGCCATCCTTGAGCATTGCAGACATTTGTCAATGATCCTGGCTGGCTCAGGGGTGGGGTAGAAGGGATGTAATTTGTGCTGAGAAACAACTGCTCTGTGGATATTACAGGGACAAGGGGCCTGAGGCAATATCTCTTATTGGACTAACTTCTGTCTGGTATATTGCCTCACACCCTCTGTCTCGCTAATATCCTGGGACTGACATGGCTACAACCACACTGCATACAACTCTGTGGACACACCTTTGGAAGATCATTTGGAATGTAAAACATGTTGAGGGATGGGAAATAAAAACTCAGGTTACTCACATGAAGAAAGGACACTTTGCTCCTTGTGACACTGAATAAAGGGGTTGACGAAAGAAACATTCTACTTCCTCAAGAGTTATATGTGAACAAACATATCAAAATACCAACGTGGCCTCCTGCACCACTGGTATGATAAAACTAAGGGTAGATGCTATTACGGAATCGTGGTAGAGAATGGTTCTTTGTTAACTTTACAAACAAAAGTCCTACAGAGTTTATCTAGCATTGTATGAGCAATGGTCTTTCTCCATACAGCTGACCTCAGTTTGAAGTGTTAATTATTATCCAACTAGCTAATAATCTACCACTCAGTTTGAAATGGTTGAATGCAAAGTGAACCAGGTCAGGGGTGAATTAAATGAAATATTAAACAGAATTAAAATTAAATTAAAGTTTTGTCCCTCTCTAAGACTAGGACTGAGTTGGTAGCTGATCACTCTGGTGTCTGACTTACGATTACTTTGAATGTCAAGTCCACCACCAGAAAGGAGCTGCTCCCCCACCAGACTACCTCACTTGCCACCCCACAGCTAGTATTTGCAAGACAATCTGCCTGCCAGCCTCGCAGGTTTTTGAGTGACACAGCTTTCTCACCGCTATTACTGTGAGTAAAAGTTCTCAAGTAGGGGAGCTGTCATGAGGTGATGGAGAACTTGAATCATGTTGGGTAAGGAGATACTGGCCCAGGACTGGTGTGGGGGGAAGGTGACGGTGGTTTTGGATGGGAATAGAGATTTTTTAGAGAAGAGGGGTGGAAATTTATTGAACTGATGGATTTGGGGGTAGGGAGAATGTTTTACCCAAGTAATGTCATGTGTATTGCTGCCATGTCAGGAAGACAATGAGAGAGGCTCTGGTTAAAGATTCAGCACACAACCCTTTTTCTCAAGAGCATTAATATTGATGACTGTGGATAACAGCATTGTAATGTCATACAAAACCAGTAATAGACTGGTGTATTGAAAAAAAAACAGTATTCTTCCTCACTTGCTATCTGGTCACCCTAGAAATATCAAAGTACTAACCCCAGGTACAGCCTGGAATTCTAGAAAAAGTGTTGCTAGTCAAATGGGCCTTTGTCCTACACTGCTGAAGCCAATGAGATCTTTAATGTTGACTTCAATGGTATAGGATCAGGTCTATACTTGTCAAACTTATAATTTTAAGTTGTATTTTAAAATGACTTTTCATTAAATAAAAAAACCACTTATTTTCTGGGACTCAGCTGTATATCAGGGCTACTGTACATAGCAGATACACCTCTACCTCGATATAACGCTATCCTCAGGAGCCAAAAAATCTTACCATGCTATAGGTGAAACCGCGTTATATTGAACTGGATTTGGTCTACCGGAGCGTGCAGCCCAGCCCCCCGGAGCGCTGCTTTACCATTTTATATCCAAATCTGTGTTATGTTGGGTGGCGTTATATCAGGGTGGACTGTACATTTTGTGAATATTAGGCTAATATTTTGAACTGGCTACTTACTATCTAACAACCTACTGTTCTTACTGAAATAAATTGCAAAAAATCAGCCCTTGCCACATCTCTACCTTCCTCCCTCCAAAACCTAAAGAAAAGAGAAAACTGAAGCTGCATTAACTCCCATGGATACAAATGTATCTTAATGCTTGATGATGATGTATTTGTACTATGACATTCACCCATCCTTTGGTATGCACTACAAATAATGCTGTGGTTGGGAGACTGGGAAGAATGGGACTGGACTTTATTAATCCAGAGAGGTAAAATAAGACCCAAATATACTACTTGGTGAGGTGGGATGAGGAGGAATTGCTGCAGGATTTCAGATTTTCAGGGGTATTTAGATGCCTAAAGATACAGCTAGGCACCTAATAGAAATTTCAAAAGAACCTAAGCAGGTTAGGTGCCTAAATCCAATTGATTTTAATGGCGTATGGGAAAAACTTCCTTCCATTGGGAGTTACATGCCAAAACTGCTTATGCATTTTTGCAATTTCCATTGGATGCCTAGCTGCATCTTTAGGCACCTAAATTCCCTTGAAAACTGGCCTCACATTCTCTAGAGAGTTCATGTACCACTTATGCTGATCACCAGAAGGCACTCTATGCCTTTCTAGTGGCTCTGCTTTGGAATATGCTCAGAAAAATATTCTCCCAGCCCCTTTAAGATTAGTTGTCCTTTTAGTCCAATCATATTTTCTATAAGTAAAGAGAAGCTAATGTTTTTCAAGCAACATGACAAAGACTGAAAGTTATTAGTCAAAATATATTGAAGTTTTTAAATTCTTCTTTGGCTTTGAGTTTAAATAGGATGTGGAGGTAAAATGCAAATATATATTAGCCTAGAAACAACATAGATTTAGCTTTTATGTTTCATATCACATTTTTTCTCTTAAAATATTCACAGAGAATGTAATAAATATATTCAGAGAATTGTACTATGCCACTGTCTGTAAAATGCATTTACAGTATGTCAATATTTTATACAAAAAAATGGTATTTCTATCAAATATCATTTTCCAATAAAACACAAAAACTGAAGTGCAAGTACTTGTACAATAAGTAAGACTAAATTATTTCTTAAAGATACACATATTTACCTGTAATCTGACTCTCAAACACAAATTGTAATAACTATATTGTACCTCAAGATTGCACTAAGAGTGATATTGGTTTTTCCCAGTAATATATGTTCAAGAAGGGTGAGATACTACAGGCACTGATTGTTGTAGAAGCAGATCTGCTCTGTGGGATATTTACCTTGGAGGATCCTGACATCTCCAGTGCCATGCCTGTCCTGGGAGTGTGAGTATGCAAGTGTGAATGTGGACACTGTCCCCCCTGACTTCTTTAGAGCTTAGCTATCTATATAATAAACATGCTGCTTTCTGCCAAACTCTGCTGGGTCATTAGTCCTCCCTAAGCTTACTAGATGGCCCAATTTCAGGTAACACTGATAGTCTATAAATATCCTTGAGAGATATGGTTAGCTGGATTAATTTTAGATATACACAGTCTAGATAGATGTTTTAGGAAGTTAAAATTAATATAGGAAACTTTCATTGGAATGTTTATATTGATCAAATAAGCCTTTCATTGGCAGAGCAATGTCTCTAATGTGCTAAAGAATGAAAAAAACATATACGCTCTATATTTTGACCAACAGCAGCCATACAGAGACTCCTCTATACTGATTAGCATGAATAATCTTCACAGAATGTGTACATACAGGTCTATTGTCAGGATAATATACATGTATATACATATAGACTATGTGCTTTGATTCCTAGGCTTCATCTGGGGACAGCTTTTTGTGGCTGCTTGTTTGGAAGGGCTTAAAAATTACCTCTGTGGATTTTAAGAGAACAAGGATTGGGGAAAGAAATCTTCTACAGGGTAGGTTTTCTAGTGGCTACCTTCTCTTGCCTGAACTTGGTGCATAACCTGGAAGCTCAGTTCAGTACTTAAAACTCTGACTCGCTGTGATATCTGTGTTTTTGTACTATGTTCATCACCATGGTGGTCCACATAACTTTATTTAAATTCATCCTTCCACACTTGTGTCTTGATAGCACACTCATAATCTGATCATTACTTCTAGATTTGTCAAGTGTTTATAACCACTAGGATGAAATTAGTAAGAGGTATTTAAATATACATATAAATTGCTGAGGCTCCAAAACTCTAAATGGTCTTTCATTTTGATCATGGATAGACATATTCAGACATAACTTACTCATAATGACACAGACACAAAGGGTCCAAAACAGTTTTAAAATCACTGCTTCTTGGTATGTAATCTTGTTCCGTGTGGATAACCTGACCTAAAACACACTGCTCATAGATTAGTCTTAGATTAGGCCAAATTAATATTAAATCAGGCAATTAATCTTTTCAGCCATAACTTTCATTGACATCAGTAAGAAAAGAGTGAAGGATTTGGGCCAAACTAAAGAGAGTGAAAGAAAAATTTAAAGGAGGTGAAACATAAAAGCACTAAGGAAAGAAGCAGTGCCTTTCAGCAAATGTAATTTGTACTTTCTCTCATTTTCATCCTCACCCAGCCAAATTAGCTGATGCAAATAGCAGGGTGTGTGAAACAAATGGATCCACAATGGCAAACCATAAACACATGCTATTCCATATTATATTTCTTAGAAAAGGAACTTCAGTGCTTGTGAATGATGTATGACTGGCAGTCCTGGAATATGTATGTGTCTAGCTGATGTGAAGAAAAGGTGCAGCATAGGCAGTAGCAATGCAAGCTTTCCTCCTACACCTATACTGCCCTGCCAATGTGTTTTAGCCAGCCCTGTTCAGGAGAGACCACAGTTAAGGAGCAAGAGTTGTTTTAGATTTCATGCCATTTCAAATCTCTGCCAATGAATCTCAATCCTCTGCACTACCAATATCTCTAGACTCCATATAGTATCCATCTTCACTACCATCCATGCCCTCCAGGCTTCTAAAAGAAGCACATTTTAAAAAGAGACAAGACCAGTTTTAAAATGATCCCGCAAGTCTTTCAACCAAGCATATGGCTTGTTGACCAGAGAGCATGTAAAAAAATAATAGGCTAATGCTGAGGCTTGTGTTAATAGTTCTGAATCCATAGTGCATTCATCCTCAGATGCACTCGTAGCAAATAATTTATTTTGTATTTTGAGATATTTTAAAGGTTAATTGAAAAGAAAAAACTATTTTGCCCTTTAGTCTTTCACTTCTGAAAATTTGCTATTTCGATGCAAAAGGTGGACAAAATCACTGTAATCTGAGCTAAACTTTCCTCAATGTATGCAAGTACATGAGTTTGTGTCAAAGATAGATTTAACTTGTTTTAAGAAAATGTATTTAAAAGCTACCATATATATGTATGACATTGCCCTGCTGACATCTACAATATGCCAAATAATGCCGGACAGATTTATTGTTTAAACTAAAATTGTTTTGTATGGGAACCTATACAGAAAAGTGGAGATAATTTTACATATTTGTATATGTAATATCCTACATTAAGCATTTCAATTTGTATTAATTAATGTAGCACGTGTATAGAATTTTGAAAATAATTAAATTACAGTGTTGCAGGCATATAACAGGGAATACACCTTCTGCTGAGAACAACTGCAACATGTGCTATCTACATTTAAAATGTTGTTAACCTCTCAGAGCCAATTAATTATAAACAATAGATACAATTTTCCTTATATTTAAAGGAACCAAAAAGACATTACTTTGAAAAATAATATATTGGTTTAACTCATTATTTGTGGCACAGAGGCAGATCTACATACTGGAAAATATATACAGTTCTGCAAAGAAAATTATTTATGCAATAGTCCAGCATAATCTTTTTTATATATTAGTAAAATTCCTCACCCTTTAACTTTAGCAAGTGTGTACAAATTCTCATATTAATTATACTAGAAATCCTTCTAAAAGTGATTTTATTTTGTATTAAGGTATTATTAAAATTGAAAATCAAAAAGCAGTTGTGTTAAACAATAGTAGATTGAATCTAAATATTTATACATTCGGGACTTTCAGATGCGAAAATGCAGGAAACAAAGTTTTTCAAAGGCTTTACTTCACCACATATAAATCTGTAAAATATATCATAAAACAGGAAATATTGAATTCCATTCTTTATTATATGGCAATTCCAAGCTACACTTGAGCAAGTCAAATGTGTCACTGTGTTACCTCATTTATTGCCCCCTGGTGACACATACCATCTAGTAGCACCAACATCATGGTGCAGTGGGAGGACAAGGTGAAAAGTGGACAGAGTACTGGAGGAAAATAGTCTCAGCTCTCCACTTGCCTAACCAATTATTGATTTAAAAAACTTGTTCATGGGAATTTAATGCTTGGGAAAGCTGCTGGACTGACAGCCCTGGAAAGTGAAACCACCTATTTATCCAAGGAAGAGTACAAAATCGGGAAAAGGAGCGCAAGCTTCTCTGCACTGTCATGCCAGTGTGACCAGACCCTTCTAGGGGACCAAATAAATATTAGATAGGGGGTCAGTATCCATACCTTGTCCTCTTTAGTGAGATTACAAGCTAATACCAGTTGTGATATTAGTGATCTTTAGGGCACAGGATCATCAGTGAGATTGGTAATATGATATAAAGCCTTTTCATGTAGTTTGCTGTTTGTATCTCAAAAGAACACCCACTGAATTTTGAGTAGCTGCTCACCAATGTGAGTAAGGGGTTTGCAATCTGGTCCTATATTAGCATTTATTCGAAACTACATACCAGCTCTTCACTTTGTTTCACCCCTTCTGAGATATAGAAGTAATTTTTGATCACATGCAAACACAATGGTAACATGCATTGAATAGCATGTTTATTGCAAGGTCATCTGATGCCGCCAACGTGGATAGACACAAATGATTGATTTTGCAGAAATATCTGGTTTGAGATTAATGTAACCAGTTGTGAGATTCCCCCTAGAAACACTGCAGGATCTTTTAGAGCCAGATTAAGGTAGCCCGGTATTGATGTCAGTTATACTATTCGTACGATAAGCTCATCAGAATCTGGCCCTTAATATAAAGAAAGGTTAAATGAGCCACTCATCAGTGCAAAACTGTTTGTATTTTTCATCCTTTTTACAGTATCATGCATTAATTACACATATTTAATATACAAATAGTTAAAGAATGATCTAAAATAATATCTAAATTGGTTTGTATTATATTATAATGGCCACCTGTCTACCAACTACTAAACTCATTTCACATGTGCGGTGAACAATCACCAGATGATTATAATATATTTTATATTGGAGAATCACAAAGAAATTTACAAGCTTCAATGGATTTTGGCTCTATATTACCCCAGTGAAGAATGTAGTGTTAGCCTACTTTCTCAGTCTGGGAAAGTAGGGCACAGGGATATTAAGTGTCCTGTCTAAGATTGCACATGAAGTTTATGGCAGAGCTGAGTTTATAATTCATATTTCCTGTCACCAGATTCTATTATTTAACCACAAGTCCATTTCTCATCCTCTGGCAATAGATTCTAGTTACTGTTAGAGCCGGTTAGAAATTCAGAGGGACTGTTTGGTGGATACTTTCCCATGTGAATGAGGGAATCAAAATCTAGTTCATAGGCTCCACTGGGACTACGCATGTACAGAAAGTTACTGCATGCATAAGTGTTTACAAATTTGGGCTTTGCAATACATCAAAACTATTACCATTAATACAATGGAAATATAGCAACTTCTGTTAGAATATTTCAAGTATAGTTGGTCACTTTTTTTTAATTGAAATGTTGACAACGTTGTTGCTCTGTGCCTCAGTTTCCCCATCTGTTAAATGGGAAAATTGATACTGACCTCCTTTGTAAAGTCCTTTGAAATCTAGTGATGAAAAGCCCTATATAAGAACTGGGTATTATCATAATTTATGATTATATTGTTTATTATTATATGCATTGTAACATTAAAACCATATGGATTCAGTGCTTATATTTTTTAATTGCATGATTAACTGAAGTAACACACTGGCATTATGGATTGACAGCTTTCCAGTTAAAAGAACAGGCTTGGTACCAGAGTCTTAGTTTTACCCTGGATGATCATATGTGAGTTTAGAATACAATCAGTGGCATCATTCAGCTGCAGAAGGAAGACCAGTTCACACACGTTCTTTTCTTTAGAATGGAACATCCCCAACAGTTCAACGGAGCTCAAAATTATAGCTGAGGACTGATCAGTTAAACCCAGGAGGGAAATAGAGTGAAAAATTAGTTTCTTAATATTGACTTGATTCTGCATCCATCATTTCAAATCAGATTGGCATATGATATAGGTTTAATTATATATATATATATATATATATCAATTACGTAAATCTCATAAAGATTACCATAGTTCTTCCTCACAAAACAATCTGTCAAGATCAAAACAGATCTGTTTGAAACAATTTAATATTCACTGAACAATTAAGGACTTTCTGACAGGCTTTTCAAGGAACACACAGGTATGTCCAACTGCCAGCTACCTTCCCTCCAGAAGGCTCCCTTTCCACAGAGAGCTCATTCACTCATCCATACCCACCTAAATTAGGTTGAGTGCCCTCCTTAAAAGCTTAAGAAAACTTCTTGCATTTTGCCAAGGATGTTCCACCAGCAGATGAAAAAATTGAAGTTGGAAATGTTTTCTTGAACTTCAAAGCTTTTTGATCTCTCAAAGCTATGCACCTGTTGATAGAGTAGGAGGCTAATGGGTCACATACACTGATAATCCCATTGATTATAGTGATATTACTGATAATCGTACAACAGATAGGAAGTGTATAATGAATTGGAACTTCTCTGAAAACTGAAGAGGAGATATTTTCCATTGTTTCCCAGTCTTTTAGCTAGAAGATCTGTTCAACATATAATATTACTTAAGAATAAATATTTGATTGTTAGGATGAATACAAAAGCAGAGCTATTAAAACTAACCACTGCTCCTTTCCTTTTTTCTAACAATCCGAGACCTATATATTGTGGGTGAATGTATTTGATTTCTTTCAGACCATATACTTTGTTAGTGTCCTCATTCATTAGGGACTTGTTGCCATATGTTATAAAGGAGGTGAAATAAATATGAAGCTTTCTCTATAAGTCTTGTGGTATTCACAGCAGTGTGCCTCATCTCTTCTTTTAATAGATGTTTCCAATTTTAAGTGATTTATGTTGGAGTTAAATCTGTGTGACCCAAAAAGAGCAGTGTGATAATATGTTTAGAAACTGGAGGGGGAGGGGATATCTGTGAAGTGCTGCATTTATTTTCCTGACCATACTGCGTTGACCATTCCCCTGCCAATGCAACACTCCTCATTACAATAAATTAACAACTGCTTTGTCCTGCCTGGTTCATTATTAGAAAGTATTTTCTTGCCTCTAGCCTAATTTCACCTTGCTCAGTTTCATCCCATAACTATAGCTTCTCAAACACCTGAACAATTCCTCTCTTATCTTGTCAACACACTTCCTTCATTGTCATTTATATAACAGTTGTATAATTCAAGTGTTGTTTTAATCTTCAGAAATCAGTCTCTCTCGTCCCTTAATCATTTGAGTTCTTCTTCTCTGAATTCCTTCCAGTTTGTTTGTATATCTTTCTGGTGTGACATCCAGAACTTTGTGCAGTATTCTAAAGTTGGTCCCCTAAGTTCTCTGTGGGAGGACATTTAATTAGCTCTATGGTCCATAACATGATACCTCTGTGAATATAGTGTAAAATCACATTAGCATTCTTTGCTGCCTTATCAGATTAAAAGTTCATATCTAATTAGCTGTCCACTGTCAGCCTTAGGCCTTTTTCTGTACATTTTCAAATTATTTCCCTCCTGCTAAATATCTTTCAGATCATGTCCTTTCTTCTCACCTTCCAACTCCCTGATGTATTAACTGGCTTTTCTGTAGGTTGATTTTAATTTTCCACCTCTCTCCTGGGGTCTGGATCCAAAGCCCATTAGAAGAGACTCCCAATGACTTCAGTGAACTTTAAATGAAACCTTAGGTCTCACCTTTTTCTGCCCTGACTGGTGGTGCTTGCCACAATCTTCAGCTTGGCATCATCATATCTGTGATGTACGTTAAATATGCTGTTTCTTCTAGAAATTCACAAACTGGCACTTCCTTGGTTTCAGTGGGAGAACATTTGCCATGATTTTCCCCCAAACTGTGCAGTTGATTCACAGCCTGTATGTGCTGATTTTAGGGAACTCTGCAAAGCCCATCTACTTTCCCAAATATGTGAGGGGCCAGAGCAGGGAAGAATTGGATTAGGAGATATTTGACTGATCCTTTGCTGTGATGGTATGGATTGGATTACCTTTTCTACTGTTGTTTCAATTTTATAATTTCTGTATGATTAATGTGTTTGAACTTAATTTAAAGGCCTAGAAGTAAAATTGCTAGAAAATATTTTCATATTTTTATAATTTCTAATATTTATAATATAATTTTTTAAATATTTTATAATTTCATATTTTATTAATTTTATAATATTTTTATAATATAGTATAATACTTTTAATAATATTTTATAATTTTATATATTTATAATTAATTATCAAAAGGTGTTTGTGTGCATATAAAATAAATATAATAAAATAATGTAATATAATTTTTATAATATTTTTATATTTTTATAATTATCAAAAGGTGTTTGTGTGCATATAAAATAAATATGTCTCAGATTTCTCTTTCCCTTTGACTCTTTATTTTATGTTAATGAGCTAGGTGATACCTTGTTATGGAGTGAATCGAAATCCTGTTGAGTTTGATAGAGGTGAACTCACCCCTCACTAAGCATAACCATAAATATAAGCCCCACCTAAGACAGAAAGTGTGTGTCAAGATGCCTAGGAGCTTTGGGACTGAATATTTGCTTTGGTTAGGTGTGTGTCGTGTGTGACAGAACACATAGATACATATAGGTCACAGACAAGAACAGATTGAGAGAGAGAGAGAGTGAGGGGAAAAAAGCAAGAAAAGCTAAGCTGGAAAAAAGCTAGAGAGAGAGTTTTTGGGTCTGATGTTGGCTAAAGAGGCTTGCAAGGACTGGTAAGCTAAGAAACTGCTCCTTCTGTGTTCAGAGACACAGGACTTTGTATGTTTCTTGTAAATAAGACTTCACTAAAGAACTACCTGGTTACCACCAATTTCTCCCAGCTGCAGCACCCACAGAGCCCCAAACTTTGACTAGCTGCTTGGGTTGAAAAGGGTCCACCCTATCTAGATTAGCCTGCTCTTTTCCAAGTGGAATCTTATTTTCTACCCATGTTTCTATTCTTTCTAAAACCCTCTGTAGGGTGCCTAGGTGCCCAGTTTTCAACCAGAAAGTCAAGCTGAAAATGGGACCTGACAGTGGCCATTCAGATCAATTGCCCACACACCCAAAGTCCTGTTATTGTGAACAGGGTAGGTAGAAAGGTGCCAGGTCATCACCCAGGTCAGCCCCTACTCAGCCGGGGCCGCCACCTACCTGCATCAGGTGGCTGAAGCTCTCAGCCCTGGCTCTGAAGGTGAGTCCCTCCCAATCCAGGTGGATAAGTAGGGAAAAGCAATGAGCGAAGAGGGGAAGAGGAGCGAATTGCCTGGGGAGCGCTCGGGCAAGGGAAGGGGCAAAGGTGGGCCTTAGGGGGAAGAGGTGGGATGGGGGAGGTTTTGGCACTCTTGGTGGAGTATAGTGTCCAGTTTTGAATATTACAGAGTTGGTAACCCTACCTCTGTGATATTCTTCTTTCTTGACTGGTGTTTCCAAGTCCTTCTAATTTGTGAATTTAATTAATGAGCTGTTTGCTTCCTCTTGGGGATCACTAATGTAGTCATTAATTAGTTCAATGAACTCAGGTGATATACCCTACTAAGCATTACCTAAATGCATTGTATTTTACCAAAGTGCTGGGGTACATTTTGTAAGGTAGTTTTAAACTGGAAGCTACAGATCTGATATAAGGAGGATAGAAGGCATTAAATCACACTTGTTTTTAGTGGAGATGCTCATAAAATATTTCTTTTCCCCTTGCAAACCCTTTAGAGGAAAAAATGTCAAATTTCTTCTCTGGATTTTTGTTAAAAAACGAAACCACCAAAAGATGGAGCTCACAAAAAAATTGTTCATTTTCAGTAACAAACCAAAAGTTTTGATAAAAATGGAAATATTTTGCTAAATTTTCTTTCATTTAGAAGAAAAACCAATGGCATTTTCAACAGTCTCTAGTGTTGAGGAGGATATAACTTTTTGTGCACAGGAAAGAATCTATAGGATTCCATTATTCACATATTGGACAACACCCTTGGCTATTACACAGTTTGAAAACACTCCAAAATAAGTTTTCCACAACTTGACTAAAACACCTCATTGAATGCAAACCGACTTGGTTCATTTCTCATCTGTACCTGTCACTGCATGACCTTTCCAACCTTTACACACTAGGGGTCTGTTGGGACTTGCTGGAGAGTGAAAGTGCTCCTGCCACACACACACACCTTCTCCCGGACAGATGCTCATGACATGCTGTGATTATGTCACAGTATACTGGACCAATACCATCACCCCATGTGCAAGGGGAGTTCCTAGTAAAATATTTAAAAATAGTTGTATGGCTCTTTTGGATTGGTGGAGAGGTATTAAAAAGCTGTATTAGGGTTGTAATCTGGCCTCCGGCATTTCTGGACTGTGGGATGTGGGATGCATGTCATTACTGTTCTGTCTTATTTTGTTTGTTCAACGTACAAGGCTTTCCCTAGAAATATTTCTGTTTATTAAACTAACTGAGTTTGGGATACCATACAAAGAAGTATACTGACCCTGATTCTGCTTTACACTAGTTCTACATAGAGTAACTCTGCTGATACGGTGAAGTTCCATAATTTACACCACTGCAAATGAGATCAGAATCAAGCCTTAAGAATTTTATCTCGATACTTATTTTCACTTATTTGCAGTGGTGAAGGCAGCTTAACTCAGCAGAGTAGGCTCACCTTAGCATGGGAGGATCCTGTAGTGGTATAGAGCTGATGTTCTCGGTCTCTCAGCACCTCCCTGTCTGTGATGCATGTAGGAGGTGTGGCCAAAAGAAAGAAGGGGAGTCCAGGGATTAAATGCACTCTTACTACCATATTGGTCTCTCAGGGCCATACAGCGACCCTCAGGCTGATCTAATTTACATTAGAGAACCAGCTTAGCATCCAACCCATCCATGATGGGGGATCCCAAAGATGGCTTAACCACCCTTTTACACACATTCTTCTATTCCCCAAATGTACATCGCAACTGGAGTCAGGGATCAGTGCGTTTTTTTCTAAATTGCCATTTGAATGTAAGGGTTCAAACAGAATATATGAGTTAATCCATGCTAGTTTGGCAGTGAGGTGAGACATCCTCAGATTGAATATAAATTATGATTTTTTCCTTAAAACTCACCATTGGTCCTACAATAGGGGACTGAGTGTTCGAAGATAAAGTTTTAAAGAATCTTGGCAGATGTCAGCAGTAATAGCAGCATATGAGTCAAAACTCAGCCCCAGTTTCACAAGTGTAGACTTGATTATCAAAAAAAAACTTAACCATACCCAGTGGATTGTACAAAAAAGCTGTGATCTCCCAATGAAACTGGTAAAATGTGTATATTTATTGCAGTCCTCTGGGGCTAATGTGTTAAGAGTAGTATTTAATTTTAGATAAACTTAAAACAATTGTTTTCAATTGTATTGACAGCTAATAGCAGTCACACCAAGGACCATCAAAAAGCACCAGGTCTTAGGTCTGTTTTAGGTATGTTACTTGAGGTATAGCAGATCCAACATGATGTGGTGGCTCTCAGCAACAAAGAGTAGGCTAATGGTAGAACAGCAATTAGGTATTGATGGTAGCCAGAAAAGCAATGAGCATGGGGAAAATGAACCATTTCTCAGAGAATTCAGTGATTGCAGGAAATAGTTTTGTAAGCCAGGATAACATCCCTATCCTTTGCGAGTTTCAAAGGTTAAATTATCCACCTTTGACAAACTCCAGGAAATTAACACACAACATGCAGCATGCTATTTTATTGTCAGGCAAAATAAGAGGGCAATTTATTAAGAGAACTTTTACAATGCAATATTAAAATTGTGCATTTGGGGACAAATTAAATATCTTTCAGTTAGGCATTGTGAAGAGAGATAACAGCCGAGCAGGAGCCCCTAGAAGAATGATTTCTCTTTAAGCCAGCGGGGGCCATAATACTTCAGGGCTGTTTGTAGGTATATGCTCACTGGTGGCTACTGCAGTCAGTGAAACATGAGCTTACCTACGGCAACTCCACAACAGCTGGCTGATAGATAAGTGAGGAGATTGGACTGGACATGGCTACCCTCAGACCTTGCCTAGACACACCCTCTCGGATGCAAAATAAGCTCCTGATAGCACTGGCCTGCTTTCACCCCCCATTGCATCCCTGGAGTGTGTGTAGCCAAGGTATTGCTTTGTGTTCTGTAGCAGTGCTAGGAGAGTGAAAGAGTTTCTTTGTATCCTTTCTTTCTGGGAGCACCCCTCCTAAAGCAGCCAGAGTTGGTGCTTTGAATATTTAAAAAAAGCCCAGGAATGCTACCGTTAAACAACACTAAGCCAATTATATTTCATATAATTAACTAACACAGTGGTACCCAACTTAGTTGTGGTCCTTAGGCACTACCACAATACAAATATATTTGTGGAATATTAATGTTTGTTGTTAGTAATTGTCTTTAGGCAGAGCCTTGATCAAGGAGAGATGAGCAAGTTGTACCACCCCAGGAGGCCTTGTCCATCAGAGACATACCCCTCTGAGGTACAATTCCTTCCTTGCTCCTCTCTTGCCAAAGTAGAGGTTGCTGTGACCTGTAAAAGGATAGAGCTTATTTCCTCTCTCATGGCTAGTCACGTATTTGGCCAACAGTAATGTGAATAGAGTGAGGGCTTCTCTCACTCTCTATTCTTCTTCCCCACTCTTTCAAAGGGAAGACTATCTGGAGAGAAGAGTGTGCCCCACATAGACCCAGGTCTGGGTTAGCCGAGCAACGAGCTGGAGAGGTTCTTTGCTCCCCTTCTTTTCCAAGGCACAAAATAACACTCAACGTTTGGCTTACTAAGAAATACTTTATATTTTGAAATATATACTTCCCCAAAATGTACAACATGGCCAAGTGAACATTAATGTGAGAATTTGATCATTTATATTCTGATGACATGTTGTTAACTGTGTGACCTTTGCCTGAATTTTTGCATTTAATTTTTTTAATTTTTTAATTTTTTAAATTTTTAAAAAGAAAAACAGCAACTGTTTTGACCTACTGTCCCATTCATTAGAATGAACCTTTCCTATGATGTAAAACTGCTTCTGAAATTATTGCATGGCCAGGCATCAATACAGAGAGCTACTTACTCATTTGCCTTTGCAATGTTAATGGTAGATTAGAAAACGCAAATGCAGAGAATACTCACTAAGGTTTCAGTGCAAAGGAAGGCAAGAACTAGGTATTAGTAAAGAATCAAGATATTCATACTGAAGAAACTCTCCTTATATCTGCAATATATTTATTCTGCTTTTTAGTACATGAGGTGGGAAGCAGAGAATGGTACCAATCTCTTTGTTACAGGTGGTGCATCCAAATCCTGGACAATTCAAATGAGCAAGTTTTTTCTAGTGCTCCTTTATGGTGTTCATGTGTTAATAGCTTTTCCTAAGACCTGTCATTCGTTTACCTCTCTTTTTTTAATCCTCCAGAGATTTATTTAACAGGTTGATTCCCTGCTGCATCCAGAAAAAAAATTCTGATTTCAGCACAACCAGCTTTTTCCGGAATGACAGGCATTACAAATTAGTTATGAGATTTTTACCAGCAAGCAACCTGAATGTCAGTCAGGCTCTTTACTCTGAGTTCTCCAAACACATTAAATGTGAAGTCCAAAGAGATGACAAATACTCCCAGTGGAAAAAGTTGCTCAGATGAGTTTCTCTTTCAGTTACCAAAGACAATTCCAATGTCAAGAAAAAAGGCACATTTAAGTTGTGTCTCCCAAGTGTCCATCATTTTCACTGTTCCAAAAATAAATAAATAAATAAAAATGCTCCCAAGTGAAAGCAAGCTGTGTTCTAAAATACCTGATGTTATCAGTCAATGCATTATCTTAAATGAGGGAAGGCAATGAATCCCAACCTCACTGTAAATAATTAATTGTCCAGTGATTTTCTATAATAACATTTTCCCCAGTCTAACTAACCTTATGCAAAATCATTCTTTATGCAAAATTAAAAAGGCATCAGGTTGTCATTTGACATTAAATACTTAGTGCATGCTACACAATTTAACAATGCTTTACTGAAATATTTAGCTAAGCCCTGCCATAACTTTAGTGATAACTTGTTTTTTTTTTAATAAAGAGGGACTTCCCCCCTCCCCATTTACTATGCAGTACTGACGAATGTTTGCAGTTGAGCATGCTAGATTTACTGACATGTCCTGCTCTTTCTTTTCTCACTATGGGAAATCTCTTGACTTTAGTGGATATTTGTCTGTGTAAGGACTGTAGGGTTATGGCCAAATATATTTGTACAAACCAAACTGTAAATTTCTCCTATTACAAATGTTATTTGCTGATGGTAACACTTAAAAATGTGTTGTCTGCTTTCCAGGGGGGTAGCTATGGTAATCAGCTCACTGGAATAGTCTTTTTGTTTGATATTTGTACATCACCTTGCACAATGAGGTCCTGGTCCATACTTTGGGCTCCTATATGTGCTATAGTTATACTAAGAGGGGCCTGAATCAAAGCTCATTGAAGTAAATGAAAAGGTTGAGTAAAATCACACAAAGACATGTTAATGATCCTTGATTTTCTGTCAATCTCACTGCTGAATTGACTGTATGTGCATGATCATATGCAAAGATTGATATCACTGTGTTAACCATGTAAGAATAGCACCATTCTTTGGGTGAATCATAAAGGAGAATGCAAGATTTCATTAAGACCTTTTGCAACTTTGCATAGAGAATACCCTTGACTGTTGAACTTCTATAACAGCTCTTGGATTGTTCCATTATAACTCCTGGGGCTCTTCCATTACAATGAAGAAAGCATCCTAATTTTATTAGGGAAGGGAAAAACGTTTATTTCTTATTTCAGCATTTTATAATGAATTTGTGTGGTGCCCCTTAAATTACATTATTTATGCTTTGCTCCAGATACAATCATTCAAGATTTGCTTTCTTTACAGTTCTGTCAGCTGAACCAGAACAATTAATGAAAAAATGTACATGTTGGTGAGCTACACAATTTTTTAGTCAAACCCTCATTGGATAATATAGAAAGCTCACCAGCCTTTTGTGTTTAGGGCTACTGTGATAACAAAATGAAATTCTTTTAACATAACATAGATAGACAGAACATAGAAAAAGGATGCATGGTCTCATGGGTAATGCAATGGCTGGGGGCCCTGGAAATCTGGGTTTGATTCCCAGCATTCCGGTGGAATTCCTGTCTGACTTTGAACCAGTGACTTAATCTTTGTGACTGGGTTCCTTCTGCAAAATTGAGATACTGCTATTTCATTTAAGCTGCTTTGTCAATTTAGATTATAGATTCTTTGGGGCTGGGACTGTTTCTTAATATGTGGATGGTACCATACCTGCAGAATGAATCCATGAGGCATCTAAACACTACTTGTAATACAAATTAATAATAATAATAATATAATTTATATTGCTGCCAAAGAAGTCAATGGCAAAGTTTTCCTCAAATTCACTAGGATCAGGAATAAATCCACAACTAATATATCATTCATATCAGTATGTACACATGATATTCTTTGTATATACAAAACGCAATAACTACATTAAAAATGTAATTAAGGTTACAAAGTTAAGCACTCAGATATTAGAAAATGCCAGAATTAAGGCTGCCTTTCAAGCTTAATTTGGTCCACTTGTGTGCATGCATTATGATATAGTCTTTAATTACATGATCACACACTTTTTTTTTCCACAGGGAATCTTAATTCTGGTATTTCCTAATATTTGACAGCTTGATTTTGAAATTTTAGTAATGTTCTTTTACTATAGTATTTTTATTTTCAATGTCTTATGTTTGAAAAAAAAAAACAAAATAAAAAAAAAAACCAGAAATTTCATCATGTAGCGTTATATTGATTCCACCAGGGATATCAACAGGGTTGTAACCTTTAGATCCGCCGCATGGAACTCTGCTACTAGAGTTAATGGAGTAATTGATAGCAATAGTAGGTTGTCATCTTCGATCTGGACCAGCAGTAGAGGAGGATGGGGTACTCTGCCAGTGGGTTTCAGAGATATTTGCTGACAGCTGAGGAATTGAGAGACTCAGGAATCTTGGGGAATGTGCTTTAGTAGGTACAGACTCTTCTACCCATTTTCCCCCAAGCTTGACCCCTTCTGTCCCATCCCTTCCGATCTATATCTGTCCCATTCCTGTCTTTTCCCCACCATGTTCCCACCCCAACTGCTGGCCTTAGTTTCCTTGACAAGCAAGTCCTAGTTCGATCCTCCTAGCTTTTCATCTGATTTACCTCTCCTCTCCCTCCCACTGACTCCCTATTCTAGTCTCCCTCCTAGGGTTCTTCACCCAATGTCAGTCTCCCCCTTTTTTTCCCCCTCCCTGGCTTCTTGTCCCAGTCTCTTTGCCCAGACAGTCTCAGTTCTCTCCCAGAGTCCCATCTCCTTGTCAGATCTGTCTCTCCCCCATTCTTGTCCCTGCCTGCCCTCCCACATATATACACTTGTTCCTACTCCCAGTGTCCCTCCCTCTGCCAGTTCCTCACCTGATCTCATTGTTCCCCATGCCAGCCAAATGGCTCCCAGCTCCCCTTTCTCCCACCAGCTTTCATTCCCAGCCTCCCTCAGCTGCCAGTCTGCTTGCAAAGCCAGTACCAGCCCCCCACCCACTTCTAATCACAGTTATTCTCCCTGCCTCATCAGATTCCTTGTCCCAATCTACCCTTTTCCTTTCCCACAATCCAGCTTTTATGCTTTGTGCATTTTAATCAGATGGCTTCTTCCTTCACACTGCCTAAGTCCTAGCAGGTGAGAGACAGGCTTCCTGCTGTCACTCTTGGTGTCCAACCCCAGTCTGGCCTGGAGAAGCTATTGCGGGGCAAGTCCAGCTTTGCCCCTGAAGCCCTGGATGGAGCATGCTCAGTCATTCTAAGGGGATGGCACAGGCACACTTTGGTGCCCACTGAGAGCTGAAAGAGGCTTGAACATGTTGACTGAATATAGAATGTTGTTAGATTCTGGCTTTTAATCTCTAGTAAGTCTCTTCTGAGCATGTGCAAACTGCAATATTTCAAGGATTATAACTTGACCAAATATGGATGGATTTTTATGGGGGTAACAAAAGATAGATCCCTGACAAAAGCCCATCCCACTTGCCAAATTTCAAGTCTCTGCTTCAAAACACAGGGGCACTAAATCAAAACAACACATCTTTTTTGAAATCTGTTTGGCTGAAATTTTCCAAAACAATTCAGCCTGAGCCAGACACCCAGCATTGAAAATTTCAGCTCAAATGCTTAAAGACTGGCAAAGTTACAAACAACTGAAAACAGGGTCTTTATAACATGAAGTGATAGGCAATCTTCATAATATGCAGTGCTACAAGCTCTGCCTATGATAATATAGTTGGTACTTAGTGTTCTATTAAATTATTTAAGGACTCTCTGTATGTATCTGTTCTTGCTTCCACTTTGTTTGAAAGCTACATTTAACTCAGAAGATTGATATTCTAGTGTTAAGTAATTAGTCCTTTCTGTTCCATTATTGCTAAAGCACTGGACATATTTCCTCTCCCCAGCATTGTCCCCTAAATTTGCAGTAGGAGGAAACACAGGGCTCTTTGAACCACCAAACCAGTTCTACACAAGTGGAGAGGATTCCCTTTCATTGGGGTGAACCTTCTGGATCACTTGTGCTGGTTTTTTGAGCAGCAAGAATTTGGGCCTTCCTAAATTGACACAATTTGATCACAATGTGTTAGACTACCGAGGAACTGAAAAAGTGAAATTTCCAATGCATGTATTTTCCCTTCCTTCCTTCCTTCCCTCCCCTGAAGTCCCATTCTCTGCAGTGCCTAAACCTAGTGTGCATTGCTTGACTGAGTGATTCTGATTCTTTTGGTCTCTGTTCTCTGTAACTTTAGGAGTAAAATATTCAGAAAATACGCTTTCCCATCATTGAACTCTTGAATAACCTGTAACTTCCATATTTAGAGATGTCCTTTCTAAGTGGGTTAACTACAGTTTAAATACTAGGAAGTGAGTAAAATATATTTTACTCTTCCTGATCTGTTCCAACAATACAGAAAAACTGAAAAATTTAACTTGAGTAAATTTTAGAAAATTTTAACATTCCTCACTCCCAAATTCATCACTATCCCTATACTTTACATGATTTGCTGAGAATATAATGGAATCCAGGATTCTATGCAGTTTGCAAATGCACTACAGTTATGCAATTTTTTCCCTTGAAAAATGCTTTTTGCATAGGAACATAATTTCTCAGCAAGTGTCACCACATTGAGAAGAACATGCCATGCTGAGTCTGTAGTGGCTACTCAGAAGAAAACCAAAACACAAGCTTTCCTTGTTTGTTTATAACAAAACCAGACTCTGTCTAAACCCATTATTACACAATTTAAATAACTTGTTTACAAAATAGGAGACTTGGCATAAAGAAAGAAAGAGTTTTCCTACAGTGATCATTTCATTCCAAGCAATTACTAGGCTCTTCTGTGCCCTTTCCAGCCACCTTATTAAAACAGCATCTTAGTTACGAATATGTATTAGCAGAGCCAATGAATACTACAAAGTATTTTTTCATGAATGTTCAGTCAATTTTTTTAAATAGTTAAACTTCAGTTGTGTTCATGCCCTGTTAGTGTTTGCTTTTGTCCCTGTTCTGGCTAATGGACCAAAATTCTGGTGTCAAGTGGTTGCTTTGTGTTGCTGGTATAACTGGTCCAAGGAAGATCACCAGTGTAAAGGGGGTACTCTCAGTGAAGAGTGTCTACAGGCAAGCAGGAGTGGCCATAATGTATTACAACCACATCAGTCCCTGGCTGTGGTTCTTACTCTTTGAAGATCTTAGTCAATTAGAGCTGCCTCTGAGGCCTGCTATAACTTACACTGTATACAATAGCCCCAGAATTAGAAAGTGCAAAGGTGAGTTTTATAATATATTTGCACCCTCACAATTTGTACTGTGCACGGGATCTGGACCAGTGTGTTTCTTGTGGGAATGTTTGGAGAAACGGAAAGTTTTGAGTGAATAGTAGGGAGTTTGGGCCTGATTCTTCTCTTATAATGGTGTGAATCAGGAATCACTCAGGTGAAATCAGTAGATCAAGTGAAAGGAGAAATAAGCCCAATTTGTGGATAGCAAATTTTCAATTTCTAAAGGTGCATATACACAGCAGAATCCTGACTTTAACAGTTACTCTGATCCAGTTAGGGAAAAGAAACAATAGCATGTGCCCAAACAAAGCCAGAGGAGAACAATACCTGTCTCAGATATCATATACTATGCAGTGTGCTGCCCACACACTACTTGTATAGAGTATGAATTGTGTGTGTGTAAATAGAGTGAATAATTTGTGTTCATTGTGAACAATTCATTAAAAAAACAACCACCACAAAATAAATTATTCAGGAGGAATTACTCACTCAGTTCTCTCTCTTATGATTCCAAGCAGTAGATTCTAGGTGTATTCATTTGCATCTAAGAGGACTACCTCCATTTCACTTCTCATGCTTCACACAGTAAAGAGATTGAAAGTATTAATTAAAAGACTATATACAGTGAAAGTGATCATTCTGAATTTCTTCAAAATGATCTGAATTTAGGTTTCATATTTGAATTAGCATTTTTGATGGATAAATACTGGGAACTAAAATGAAATGGCATTGGGGTTTTCATTCAAGCAATGAGGGATGAGTTGTCATATGTTACACTTCATTTCTGGATAAGCTAAAGCTAGTAATGGACAAGCTGCAGGCTTAGGCATTAATCTTCCTAGCTATATCCAGAACTGAAGTGTCATGCATAACAACTCCTTCTCTATTGGCATTTCAACACAGGTTTCCTGCTTAAAATTAATGTGTGTATATGTATATATTAAAATAGAGATATAAAAATGTACATACTACACAGGGTTAGAGATGACACTTTAATACCTGGAGCATTCTCTTTGAAAGCACGTAGTAGTTTATCCCTCTGTAGGTAAAAACACCAAAAAGTAAACAACAGTTCTTCACATAAGAGTCAACCTCCCAGTTTTTTCTCTTGAGATGTGTTTAAGAATATTTGGCCTGTACCCAGGAGCACACATGCAAAATGAAAGATTACTGTGAACAAAGATAGCAAATCAAAATGCAGAAGCCAGGGAGATGGTAAGGATATTGGATTTAAAACCATGAAGGGGATGTTAGTGTTCATGAAATTTCATTACTAGAAAAATGAGAAAATATAAAGCAGTTTTCCAGAAGTGTGCGTGTGTGTGTGTTTGGATACTAGTGTTGTGGAAAGAATCTTATTTAAATCAAAGCCTGAGGACAACCTTCATTGTTAAGTCTTTCATTGACCATCTTAAAGTTACAGTAAAGACATAGTGACCAGATGTTGTTCTGAATGAATATGATCTGAGTAACAAATGTTATTTTGGTGACACTGCGCCACTAGCAGTCTCCCATTTGGAGTCACTCAAAATACACTTCCTAAACAAACTTTATAAAAGTTAATGAGTAACATTTTCAAAAGCACTTAAGCAATTTTGGAACATAAATCTATTGACTTTCAATGGGAATGATGTGTTTTGATTCCTCAATTTGCATTGCAAATCTTGTTTAGCTATGACGTCAATTTGGCTTATGATTTTTTTTTTGTTTATTTTAATTTGATGTACTTCAGGAATACAGATTATCAGAATGCTTCCAAACTGTCTGTGATTTGGGTATGCCCAGACACTGTCTGGAAGTGGGGAGTTGTCAGTGTACTTTCCCTTACCTGTCATGTTAAGGGAAGGGAAGGACAGTGAAATGAAGGGACCTGTCTGCTCCTTTGAGTGAGGAGCAAACCCACAGCCAGATGATCCAAGTCAAATTATTGGTTTTGGACACTGAGAGGGAGATGAGTTAAAAACTATGAAGGGATCATGGCACAAGTTGGGATGGTGAGGAGATATGCAAACTTGTCTGAATTTTCGAGACTTTTTGTATGCTTATCCAAACAAAACCTTCTGAGGTTCACCCATCACTTTTTCTAACAGAAGGAGGAGGTGACTTATGAGCTTGTAGTCAACTATATCTAATTTTAAAAGTGGAAATTAGAATTCAGACAGTTACTACTGAGGTAAAGTACTTGGGGGGGGAGGAAGCTCCTTTTTTCTTTTCCCCCATGAAAAAGGGCCTCTTAAAGTTTATAAATGTAATCACCCAAATAAGAACCATTTTTAATAAGTATCAGCTTGTTGGGATGTAGTAAACAACTCTGTTTTATGGAAAATATACATTTTCCTCTAAACTGAATTAATTTTAAGGGAAGAAATAACATTAAATATGGCTAGAATTCTCAAAATATTAAAATTGCTGTTGCTTTTAGAACATTATCATTTGGGACCTTATATAAATCCCATATAAGTCAATGGTTAAGCACTGGAATAAATTGCCTATGGAGGTTGTGGAATCTCCATCATTGGGGAGTTTTAAGAGCAGGTTAGACAAACACCTGTCAGGGATGGTCTAGAAAATACTTAGTCCTGCCTTGAGTGAAGGGGACTGGACTAGATGACCTCTTGAGGTCCCTTCCAGATTCTATGAATATGTGTTAACTACTAGAAAGACACTCTTTTGTTTCAATGGACTTTGAATCAGGCTCTGAGTTTCTGTTTTTGGAGTAACATACCCTCAGTACAAATACAGGTTAGAAAATCAGCCCCTTCCATAGCATTGTATCATGAACAACTGTGTTGAGATCTCTTTGTTTTTGGTATTAGAAAGATGAACGTATTCTAGGCCCAGAGAGCCTAATGATCAAAAGCAGTAACTCTCATTGAGACCAGTGTAATATTAGAAAACTGAAAACCCAAGGACATGTGCTAGATAAGAGAACAGCCCTACTTGCTTGTGGAACCAGAGGTGGGCATTATGGACCTGTGTCATAAACAGATAGTTAATGGTTAATGTCTCTTTTACCTGTAAAGGGTTAACAAACAGGGAACCAAACACCTGACCAGGGGACCAATCAGGAGACAAGATACTTTCAAATCTCAGTGAAGGGAAGCCTTTGTTTGTGTTTTTTGGGTTTGGCTTTGTTCTCTCTGGGTCCTGGAAGGGACTAGACGGGCAACCAGTTTTCTTGCCAATCTCCCTGCTACAGTCTCTTATATATTCAGAATAGTGAGTATTTTAGTAAGAAAGGCGGTTATAGTCTTTTGATTGTTTCTGTATTTGCAAATGTGTAGTTTGCTGGAAGTATTTTAAATTGTATTTTGCTGGGGGAGGCTTCTTTTTAGTGTCTATAAGCTGACAGACTCTGTAACTTTTACCATCTAAAGTACAGAGACAACTTTTACTTTTTTTCTTTCTTTTTATTAAAAGTTTTGCTTTTAAGACCTGTTTGATTTTTTCTCCTAGTTAAGGCTCAAAGGAACTGAGTCTGTACTCACCAGGGAATTGGTGAGGAGAAGGGAAAGGTGAATTTCCTCTTTGTTTTAGATTGACGGAGTTTGAATCTGTATTGCCTCTAGGTGAAGGGAAAAGAGGAGGAGGGGGGAAGGTAACATTCCTCTCTGTGTGGTGATTCAAGGAGTTTGAATCTTGGTGATCTCCTAGTGTACCCAGGGCGGGAACAAGCTGGGAGGAAGGGAGAAGGGGGAAGGGAGATGGTTTATTCCCCTTTGTTGTGAGACTCAAGGAATTTGGGTCTTGGGGGTCCCCAGGGAAGGTTTTTGGGGGGACCAGAGTGTATCAGGCACTGGAATTCCTGACTGGGGGCAGCTTATCAGATCTAAGCTGGTAATTAGGCTTAGAGGAATTCATGCTGGTACCCCAACTTTTGGACTCTAAGATTCAGATTGGGGAAAGATACTATGACAACCTGACTGCAATCTTCGCAAACACTGGTGAAACTAATGGAACGCTTGTGTGAGTAAAAGGTGCAGTGAGGTCCAAAGAGTTTCAGTTTTTCTCCAGCCCTGCTCAAAAGATATTCAGTGATGTTCTTCACAGAGAAGAACCTTCTGAGTGTGAGTTATACCTTGAATCTCCACATTTCTCAAGGAGAGTTTAGCATTTAAAGTGGATTTGGGTTTGACACACCCTACTCTGCCCACTAACCAGGCAAAATGTGTTATTTTTCCTTTCCTTTTAACACTTTGTTTAACTAGTGCAGCTGCTTTTACAAAATGTATCAGTAAACGGGGACAGTGAGGTGAAATTTTAATCATGTCAACAAGGTTTCCTTTGGAGTGTTTTATGGATAACTGCATATGACATGACTGACATGTTAGAGGATTTTGTCCTTTGCCTCATGTAACTTAATCTTTTCCCTTAGAAAGGGCAACATTTGTGACAAAACATAAACTCCTATCACTTCTGACCACATATGCAACCTATAATGTTATCTGACAGTAAATACACAGCTTCATCAAATCACTTATCTTCCCACGCTTCAGCAATAATATTGAGGGAATCTGAATAAATTACATCTCAAATGGTACAGCTGCTCTCAAACAGCAGAACTAATGAATTGCCATGACTGGGAGAGAGGGAGAGATGACTTGCATTCATAATCTGAGACAGCTGACAGGCTGATGCCTGATCTGAAGCAGTAACCATAACTAATTACAACCTGAGAAATTAAAGCCATTTTTAAGCTAATGGTTAGTAAACACCTAGTAGCAATTTATAAAAAGAAAAGGCTTGCCCTACAGTTTATGAAGGGGAAAGGAAGAACAAATTGTACTGATATACTAACCTTACAGCATTGATAGTCCAACTAAATTAACCTAAACTGATGGGCCCAGACACATTCTTCTTTTAATCTCTCTTCATATTTATAGCTTTGAAGTTTTTATGGTATTCTGTTTCCAAACAGTGCAGTTATTAAGGTCAGTAAATTATTATTTCAATACTAAGGACAGGCCAGTGTTCTGTTTTCTATACAGCCATATTAGTTCATCAAAAGCACTGGTACTTGACAATATACAAGCATTTCAGTATTCTTAGCATCAACAAAATGCATTCAGTTACTATCAAAAATAGGGCTATTGCAATAGCAAAATAGTCACTCGCCATTTTCACTTGCAGATAGTGGATCTGACATGCCAACCCTGTCTGCAGTACTGATTCTTGTTTAAACCCACTGATTTGTTTCCATTTGAGTTTTGAAGGCACTCAGAAACTCAAATCAAAATGTATTTAAAGCTATAAATAAACTCAGATCTGCTCAAAAATGGATGTAGGTTCCCTGGCTAGATTTGCCAATTTTAATGAATCGCTTGACAAATCCAAACTGAGATTTGAATTTGAAACTAAAGTTTCAGATGGCTTGGTTCATCAGTTCTCTCCCGCCTAGAGCTGCTTGCACAAATCAGGTGGCAAACCAGAACAAGTTCTGGATAGAATGTGGAACTAGGATAAAAAATGAAAGGTAAAAATAGAGGCTGGTAACATATTCAGTGGTAGTGAAGGCACTTAGACAAAGTTTATTATGAAGTAAAGGACACTTGAAGAAAAAAAGGGGGGGGTTGATTGCCAACAGCCATGTATGGCTTCATTTAGTGGTGCATTTTGCTCTCTTTTTCTCTTCTCAGCAACCCTGGAATCTTCTATATTGAATAAAATAGCTGTTTTCAATTTATTCATTGGGGAGGGGGAGTCCTGACCTGAAGAGTCTGATCAGTAATCTTGCTGGAAGCATGTGGTGAGAATATAGTTTGTTAAATTAGGCACTAGTGAGAGTTTTATCTTTATTTTTTCTTGTAACTAATTCTGACTGTTATGCCTCATTACGCATACTGAAAATCTCTCTCTTTGTAATTAATACACTTGTTTTATTGAATCCAGTGTGTTTAAATTGAAGTTTCTGGGTAACTCTATTTAAGATAGCAAGATAGTGTATATTTTTCTTTTAAAGGAATAATAGACTTTATATAATTGGAATGTCCAGGAGAGGTATGAACAGTACAAAGCATACATTTCATGGGGAAAGTCCAGGAGTGTGAGTGTGTTGGTATCACCCTGCAGTATAACCAAGGCTGGAGCCAGGACATGACTGGCAGGCTGCAGTTACGCAAACATCTGGAAGTGACCTGCATGCATGTAGCTGGCTGTGAACAGTCCAGGTTGGGAGCTACAACAGCAAAGCATTGCAAGGCACCCCAGATTAAAGAGAAGGGGTGACACAACTCCCCACTGGTCTGGATTGTACCCCGATATGTCACAGGTTCTCTGTGCTAACTATCCTATTGGGATACTGGGAAATTTAATAGCAGATGCAGGTTTCTTCCTGTGTCCGTTGATCAGTCCCTAGAGACACTTTAAAATTTCAATTTTATTAGTTCCAGCAATCATCATTTTTAGAGATGTGAAGGTTGCAATGGTTCATTCCACTGAAACAGATTTGCACAAGCCATTTCTTTTGACAGACTTTATCTCCTTTGTGTGTACTAAATTAATTGAAAACACTGTGCCAATAGTCCTTCACCTGACTCTTCTGAGGAAGAGTGCTCACAGGATGCAGATTTCCTCAGACGAGTGGTTGAATATTTGTAAGATGATCAGTTCTTTAGCCATAAGCTCTAAGTATTGCCTAGTTCATTATTTTACATAGTTAATGAACTGTAGAATATGCCTCAGAGGCTGTGAAAAGAGTGTTGTTGATGCAGTGATGAGTTGGAAGCTTATATCCACTTATGGGAATGTGCAGCAACTGAAAATGTCTGGAATGAATTTTTAAAGATTTTCTTCAACGTTTAACTTGAGAAAAATTATACCCAATAACATGTAAGTGCTGCATTTGGGGAAATTGTTTTATTAAACATTTCCAAACATGGGAGTACAATGATATACACATCAATAAATCAGATGTTAAAGGGATTAAGAACTGGATATCTGACAAATCTCAAAAAGTAGTTTTCATTGAGGACTCATCAAATGAGGATGTTTCCAGTGGGGTTCCACAGGAATTGGTACTAGTCTTGATACTATTTAACATTTTCATTCTGTTTAGCCAATGACTAGACCTTTATCCTGTACAATCATAACAAAAATTGTAGAGATACATTCACTCTGTGTTGTTGACTGTTGTGTGAAATTGTATGTCCCGACATAAGTGGCCTGAGCCCAAGTTACTTAAAAATTCCTTTCCGTCTCCAACCTGCCATTTGAACAATATTTTTCTGAAACCCTGGAACTACTGTCCAAAGGGAGAAAGACAGCTAAGGAAAGGCACTCTTGGTGGTGGACTGTATGGCTGTAATTTGCTACCTCAGGAAGTATATTTACCTAACAACATGCAGCAAGAAAAGAGCTAACTGCATTTTGAGTGTTATAACAAGATGCTTTTCTTTGCCCATGTTTTGGCTGATCATAGTATGGAAAGCTGAATCTAAGCTGACTTCTGAATTCTAAGGTGACTGTCCACATCCCTCTCAGATCTCTTACAGCTACGGGATGCAAGGGAGCATGACATATTGTTACACTTAATTGGAAATGTTAATGACCCAGTTTAGTACATGTAAAGTGCCATACAGACATGGCAGTGCACAAATGCATGTAATAATAATAATTAATAATATGCTATAATTGTATAAATGTGGTTAAAATAACGCAGTCAAGTATGGTATTTCCAGACAATAAAATATCTTCTTGAATGAAATGATGAAGATTCCCGGAAAAATACTTTGGCCATGCTAGTGTTTCCACTTATGCTGGGGAAAACCTAGTTTTTTCCCTTCTCAGTTTGTTCCATCAGGCCCAAAGAGATGTCTCCTGAGTCCTTGTTCCTTGGGATAAAATCCTGCTGTCTACATATCCACAGAGCATGTATTTCACAGCAGTTACCCATGCTACACATTATAACGACATTGGTGCTGAGTTCATTTGTAATTATGTGCTTTTTCACAGATGACAGGCTGCTGCTGTTCTGAACATCTCTCAAATGTTCAGTGAAATGATCAGACAAACACCTGTTTGTTTCTTCAGTCTGTATAATTTGTAACATTTTTGCAGATGGAGCAGTACACAATTCTCTTAGAGGTGCATTTTAAGTAGTCATGAATGACGAATGAAACGATGTTGTAAAAGCACTAGGAGAAAATGTTGGAAAAATATAGAGATTAGAAGCCTCCAACTGTTCCCACTCCCATTCAATTTGTGAAGAGTGGGAGAAAATTTCAAGACTGCAAATGTTCCTCTGCTGGTACCTTGCCATTTTTCAGCTATGAAAAAGCTACTCTGTAATACGTAAGTGAAGTGGTTTACCCAGCTGATAAGTGTGTGCCACTTTATCGTTTTTGGCAGAGATTGGTGTTTCATCATTTGGACAGATCAGGTACTTACTTTGTGACTATCATATAATTTAAAATGACATTGTTTAAAATGGTGACAAAATGACAAAGTGCTGATCACAGGTGGAAATTTAGCAGTTGGAAAGATTCATCTAGGCAGTATTGAGTAGAAAGTGAGTTGAGAGAGCAGTCTGGGCTTGTTTTATTTGTTTATTTACTTTTTATTTTTAATCTTTATTGAATCACTGCAAAGTGACGCCAGAGGTGTGAATTATATCTTGAAACATCTCAAATTCCCTATTTGTGATGAGGTCTGTGTGAACCACAACCTCTTTTTCCAACCATGATTTGGTCACCTATTTATGCAGGATTTTTCATCACACTGGATGATGATAAAATACATTAAAGTTAAGTGACAGGGGGGTTTTTGTTTGTTTTTTTGTTTTTTTTTTAAACTCCAGAGTCAACCACATCTTTGCTCGGACCTGGTGTATTCATGTCACTGTTGTAAGAAAAAAATAATTGAAAACATAGGACTGGCTCCTCAGTAAATTAGCATAGTTCCATTTTTTGGACTTCATTCAATTTACAGCAGCTAAGGATCTGGCCAAGAGTTAGAAGATACAAAGTCTTTTTCTTCTTTACTCATCCATACCTCAGGAAGTATATTCACCTAACAACATGTAGAAGGAAAAGAGCTAACTACATTTTGAGTGCTACAACAAGATGCTTTTCTTTGCCCAAGTTTTGGCGGATAGTACTATGGAATGCTGAGCTCTAAGCTGACTTCTGAATTCTAAGATGACTGTCCACATCCCTCTCAGATCTCTTACAGCTACAGGATGCAAGAGAGCATGACAGGGAGACCTGACCTTTACCCCGGAATAAGGGTGAGGTTATCAAAAAAAACCCAGAAGCAAATCACCAACAAACAACCCCACCCCCCCCCGACATGCACTTTCTAGCCACAGTCCAATTATTAGAAAACACTACTAATGCACATAATTTCTTCTCCACTTAAATTATAGTTTGTTTATTTATGCCATAATCAATTGTTTTCAGAATATTAAAATGTGATTCATGAGCCAGGAATACACAATAGGGGCATGCATAAATATTGCCTGGCATAAAAATTGTGATCGCTTTCAGAAATCTGCTTATGAACTTGGACATTTGGGTGAAATATATTCATTACCCCAGGAGCACTAAAATGAGTGGATGTGAATTGGGTTATGACAGACATAGTATTGGCCAGTCAGTATTGATAGCTAATAGTAGGAAATTGCCCCAGGGCTGTAAATTTACTGCTGGCTGCTACCTTTACTCTGGTGCAGAGGGCCAGCACAAAGTCTATGCACCACTGAAATCCTACATAAGATCTGTTTTAAGCGCTTTATTGGGATGTCAGCAGTTCAGAGGTCTTGCACCACTGGTGAATACCATCTTTGAGTTGAGGGGTGTGTCATAAACAGGTAGTTAAGGGTTAATGTCTCTTTTACCTGTAAAGGGTTAACAAACAGTGAACCAGACACCTGACCAGAGGACCAATCAGAAAACAAGATACTTTCAAATCTCGGTGGAGGGAAGCCTTTGTTTGTGTTTTTGGTTTTACTTTGTTCTCTCTGGGTCCTGAAAGGGACTAGACGTGCAACCAGGTTTCTTGCCAATCTCCCTGCTACAGTCTCTTGTATATTCAGAATAGTGAGTATTAAGTAGAACAGGCGGTTATAGTCTTTTGATTGTTTTCTGTATTTGCAAATGTTTAGTTTGCTGGAAGTATTTTAAATTGTATTTTGCTGCGGGGGAGGGGGTCTCTCTAGTGTCTATAAGCTGAAAGACCCTGTAACTTTTACCATCTAAATTACAGAGACAACTTTTACTTTTTTTTCTTTCTTTTTATTAGAAGTTTTGCTTTTTAAGACCTGTTTGATTTTTTCCCCTTGTTGAGGCTCAAGGGAATTGAGTCTGTACTTAACAGGGAAGGAGAAGGGAGGGGAGAAGGGGGGAATCCCTTTGTTTAGATTCACGGAGCTTGAATCTGTCTATCTCTCCAGGATAACCCAGGGAGGGGGAGAGAAGAGAGGGGGAACCAACCTGATTTCTCTGTGTTCTGATTCAAGGAGTTTGAATCATGGTGATCTCCTAGGGTAACCGAGGGAGGGAAAGCCTAGGAGAGGCACTAGTGAGGGAAAGAGTTTACTTTCCTTGTGTTAAGATCCAGGGGGTCTGGGTCTTGGGGGTTCCCAGGGAAGGTTTTGGGGGGACCAGAGTGTATCAGGCACTCCAAGTCCTGATTGGTGGCAGCTATCAGATCTAAGCTGGTAATTAAGCTTAGGGGAATTCATGCTGGTCCCCCAACTTTTGGACTCTAGGGTTCAGATTGGGAAAATATACCATGACAGGGTGGGAGTTAGAAGAAAGACTCGATTGGCACAAAAAGATTACTTTTTAAAGTGCTTAAAATGATAAAATATTGAAACAAAAGTAATAAATATAATTTTCTATACATGCAAATAGAGTACTAGAAAATTGTTATCACATGGGTTTATATCTGATCTCAAAGATTAAGTTCCTTTAGAACAACAAGTTTAAAAATAAGAGTTGAGATTAAGAAATAGGCCTAGGTCCTTGCTCTATTTGAAGTCTATTTTTGCTGCTGCTGTTCCCATTGGTTTCAGTGGGAGAAGAATTGGACCAAGAAGCCCATGGCTTTCTTGGGCTACAGCCCTAGCAAATATTCTTACAGAAGATTTTTTATTCTCGTTGGGGTTGGCATTAGAACACTAAATCACACAGATTAGGAACCCTAGTGGGGCTGAGTGATGGCATTCAACCCAGCTGCTTTAGCTGGAATTCTGCAAGGAGAGCTATGCCTGTAATGTCAACTCTGTTTCTGCTTTTGCCATTAACCTAGCTCAGTGTTCTCCAAACTGTGTTCCACGGAACACTGGTGTTCAGCACAATGTGAATAGGCGTTCCGTGAAAGAATCATAATTAGAAAAAAAGGCCTTTACCTTTTTTTAATTTTAAATTTGGCATATTTGAAATGTAGTTTACAACTCTTTTTGAATGACTATAATTTAACATAAAACTCTTTTTCCGGTTATTGATAGATTTCGTATTGAATATCATGGCGTAAAGAGAACGTGGCACGCAAGCATGTTGATGTTTCAGTTAGTGATGTCGTACCCCTTCCGCTTCAGGCTGCGTGAACTGCAGTGGTATGCACACACCAGTCCCATTACGCCATGCTGAATATAACATTCACTCAACATGTTCAAACCTGTGGGTCTTTACCATGTGTGCGATAAGCACAACTAAACTAGCTTCGCTTGAAACAATATGAATATTTGTGGCAAACAAAATTTGACAAAAATCAGTATTTCTAAATATTGTTACTAAACCTAATAACCATGGATTTGTGGCTAAAAGAAGGAACTTTGAAACAAAAAGCAAGTTCTTCTGGTACTCCACCTGTGGCCAAAATAAACAAGCAAAACATTGTGACATTTTAAAGCGAGGATGAACAATCACAGTCTTTTGTTGCCGAAAACTCTGTTAGTACTAGTGAGTTATCCAAGGTGAAAGAATTTCCACCAAAGTATATCAAAAAACAAGAAGAAGCAGGTGTTAAAAGACTGAAACGAAAGTAAGATGAAAGTTATTTGTCTTTTGGTTTTACGTTTGTTGGGAATGAAGATGAGCCAGATGCACAGTGTGTCCTGTGCAACAAAATACTAGCAAACAGTTCATTGGCTCCTGCTAAACTTCATAGGCATTTGGAAACCAAATGTGCTGAATACAAAGACAAAGATATAAGTTTTTTCAAGAGGAAGCATGACTCACTTGGAAATTGTAAACTTTTGATGATTAAAATTGCTAAAACAGACAACAAAAGTTCAACAGAGGCATCTTATTGAGTAAGTTACCGTATAGCGCTTGCCCGAGAAGTTCACACTATTGGAGAAACACTTATCAAGCCTTGCATGAAAGATATTGTAATGTGCATGTTGAGTGAGCAGTCTGGTAAAAAAAAAATTGATGCTGTACAGTTGTCAAATAATACTGTTGCACGCCGTATTAAAGATCCTGCCGATGACATAGAAAAAGAGTTAGTTTGCTGACTGAAAATTTGCCATGAGTATTCATTGCAGCTAGATGAGTCCACTGATGTTTCAGGACTTGCTGTGCTACTAGTATTTGTCCGATATAGATTTAATAATAATATGTGCTCTTATGTGAATCTCTGCAAAGCAACACAATTGGAGAAGAAATATTCAACTGCATCAATAGTTTTATCAGAAAGCATGAAATTAGTTGGGGAAAATGTATTGACGTATGTACTGACAGTGCTCAGGCAATGATCGGGAAGATGACGGGAGCTGTAACGCGAATCGTAAGTGTGGCACAAGAAAGCACTAAGAGCCATTGTGTTCTACACAGACAAGCACTTACAATTAAAAAAATACCAGCATATCTGAAAATTGTGCTCAATGAAGCAGTACAAATTTTCAGTTTTGTCAAATCTTGACTACTTCAATCCAGGTTATTTAAAATTTTGTGTGAGGAAATGGGTAGTCAGCACAAAGCGCATCTTTTACATACGGAAGTGAGGTGGCTATCCAGAGGAAAAGTGCTTGTGAGACTTTCTGAGCTTCGCAGTGAACTACTAGTAATCTTCACTTCAGATAATTCAGGATGAAAATTTAATGACTGTCTGACAAAATCCTCCTGGCTAATGAGACTTGCGTATCTTGCAGATATTTTTGCAAAATTAAATGAAATTAATCTGTCACTGCAAGGAAAGAATGTGACCATTTTTACTACAATGGAGAAAATTTCGTCTTTAAAAAAGAAACTGGAATTCTGGGTATCTTCTGTAGAACAGAATAACTTCGACTGCTTCCCTACAGTACATGAATTTCTGACTGAAATAAATTCTCCAGTCCATGAAGAAGTTTCCAGCACCATTTTACAGCACTTACTTGACTTGCAGGCCTCTTAGAATATTTTCCTACAACTACTACTGATAATGCTTGGGTTCAAAATCCGTTTGTATTTACAGCCAAACCAGTCAGCTTTACTGCGCACAATTATGAAAGCCTAATTGACTTAATTTCTGACTCTGATTTGAAACAAAAGTTTAAGGATCTTCTGCTGAATAATTTTTGGAGCAGCCTAATGGAAGAGTACCCTAATGTGGCTAAATATGCAGTTTGAGTGCTCCTTCCTTTTGCTACTACTTATTTGTGTGAGACAGGATTTTCGTATTATATTGAAACAAAAACCAAATATAGGAGTAGACTTGATGCTGCACCTGACATGATGATTCAACTTTCCAGCATTATTCCTAATACTAAGCGAATTTGTGATAGAAAAACACAGAAACACCAATCCCATTAAATCCAAATTTGTATTTCTGTTTATAAAAATAGATTTTCCTAGTAAAAATCTAATTTGTTTGGTGTTTGTTTATATATAAAAACAGTTTTTTTAAGTAGAACATTGTTTTTAATTTTGACTCTTGCACTTGATTTTTGTACTACTTTATACTTGTACTACTTTACTGCTTTCCCGTTAGAAATTGTTAGCTCAAGTTATTTTAAATTTGTATTTTTGCTTTGTTTTATAAAATAAAATATATTTGAGCATAAATAATGCAATCTTTTTTTGAAAACCAAATGACTACAAAACAATATAATAAGTGTTCCTTAATAGGCTAAAAAGTGTTCTGTGGCCAAGAAAGTTTGGGAAACGCTGATCTAGCTTCATATTAATAGCCAGAACTGTATGCATGTTGAAAATAGAATAGAAACACCTAGTCTTAGTCAGTTTCCAATTGTTTCTCTCTTTACTCCAGGACTCTCAACTCTCCAGGACTGCTCTGTTGTCAGGGAAATACAGTACAACCCTGTAACCACAAACCCACATTAAATGAAGTTTAGTAATATCCCTCAGGATTATACTTAGCTCTTCATGGCACATCTGGTTCCCAAAATCTGTAGTGCGGTGAGGTGGATACTGTCCCATGATTAGTGGAACTAGAGTCAGAGGGCCCATCTGTTACTGAGGGGACACCAGAGAAACGGCAAGTTAAAGATAGAAGCAATTTGGCCTTAGGGACAGAACAGTCCATAGTTCCACTTGTTCAGCTTACCCTGAATTCAGCATCATTCTTTGCTAATGTAAAGTGGTGGCAGTGGCTGAGCTATGTGTTCTCTGCAATGAATGGCTTGGCAGCATGAGCCATGGAACTTGGTCTGAAGCCTCCCGGAGCCTTGGATTTTGCAGACACAAACTTAGCCCAGTGATGGAACTGGTTGAGAGAGGAGTTTGAGCTGTACACAAACCTGGCCATGTTGGAGGACAACATCATCAGGAAAGTAAAACTGTTACTTTAAGTTATTGGAGATGTTTTCAAAGATGACAGGTGCTTTAAAGTAATGCTACATAATCTAGTATTCAGCAGACCAGGAGTATCACATCACCTGCAGATTCTGTACAGCCTGGTTGTGGTAAAGAAGCAACCAGATTTTCTACATGCATGTAGCATGTCTGTCCCACGATATTAGAGACACAAGGTGGGTGAGGTGATATCTTTTATCTTTTATTGGACAAACTTCTGTGGGAGAGAGAGATAAGCCTTAGAGCCATACAGAGCTCTTCAATCAATACTCACAGGGTGGCCAGAGGAAAAAAAGCCAAGTATCAGTAGGCACATAACCATATTTTCAAATTACAGATTAGCTGAATGCGAAGGAGGAGGAATCATATTTTGATGACAGAAAACTGTAATAGCCACCTCATTCTCTAAGGATGCCATGCAAAAAATAGATACCTCATACCTGGGCATTAATAGCTGTCCTAGGCAAGTTCAACTGTGTGTTTACTGGATGGGAATGAACACACAATTCTGTTCCTGGATCGCAGGGTGTGGCACATTCTGGTCATGGGATAACCATCAGCATAAAGAGATTCTGTTACCACATGAGCTGCCCATCCAACCATGGGAATAGGTGGGAGCAGATTTATTTATTTTCAAGGAAAAGTAGTACTTGATTACAATGGACTATTCCAATATTTTGGAGGTCAATGCTCTGCCTGATACAAGAAGCACGTAAGTGACTGGCAAACTGAAGGCCCATTTTGTGAGATCTGGCATTCTGGACGCTATTAATCAATAATAGATCCCCATTTACCTCAGAATGATTCAATGAATTTGTATACAAATGGGTGTTTGACCACCATACCTCCTCCACTGCACACGTAAGGTGGAATCAGCTGTGGAAACATCCAAGAGCTTGTTACACAAGGGTGTTTCTTGTAATTCTGATCCATTGTTAGCATTTTTGGCACACGGGTGCCAAAACAGTCCAGCGCAGACACTGATGGAGCGAAGAACCAAATGCTATGAAGGCAGACTTGTTGAGGTCAGAAGGATGGAGATAACTCTGAGAGCAGATTGCCAACAATTAGAGAAAGCAAGACTAAAGTATGACAGGTCAATTAAAGAGCCCTCGAGAGAGGGAGTCCTGTGAGGATCCAGCCAGAAGGTGTGAACTAATGGAGTCATGACAGGTATAGTGACACCTAGGTCACATAAGGTGCCTGTGCAATAGGGACAAGTGATGCAAAGGAATAGGAGACACTTCCAGGCCAGCAGACACAACACCCAGAGAGACCCTACAGTGAGACAAAGAATCACTTGGAGAACAAAACCAGAGGAAGGGAGAAGACTCCACAGGAAAATAGTTTGCTGGTCTCAGAGACAGGTGAAATGGAAACAGAGATAGGTTACTCCCTGTGTGGTTGCCTGTTGAGGAGACCCAACTATCTCAAAGAATATAGAGTAGATGAGTCTGTGGTAAAGACAAGACTGTAACTTGGCATTGTGATAGCAACCTCTGGCCAAAGGGACATGCAGTGGGGGATCTGGGCATCAATTATTTGTTTTTAATTTTTGTACTAAGTATTCATAATACAGGGAAGATGTATCATCATCAGTGATCTGGAGCAGATGACCAAATTTTGTTTAAGAGACTATTATTGAGGGGACACCAGCATAACAGGGAACAGAGGGAGTTACCCTGGAAGCAACATAGCCACATAGATAAAGCTATGCCATAAAAATGTCACAATTCTAACTTACATGGCTATGCTAGTTAACATTTTTGTAGCTCTAGCCTAAGAACCAGTTAACAAAACCCTCTTTAAAGCTGGCCATTCTGACTAGCCAGCTAACCTTCCCTTGGTTGTGCTTTGATGCTGGGGACCCCAGAGTACAACCTGCAAGGCAGACTGGTTTTTGCAAGTCTACTAGCATCTTTTTAAACCTATGGAAGTTGGCCAAGTAGGAAGGCTTTGGATTCAACCCTCTGCCTTACCACCACCATTCAGACTTCCTCGCCTGCTAGGCTTGATCACTTGACTTAACAAAACTGTGCTCTGCAAAGGCTCTACCTTGCTTTTGAGAACGTCAAACTATCAGTTTTGTACTTTAATTTAACTTAGCATTGTATAAGTTCAACTGAAAGTTCTGACTTTGAACATCCTTGAACTTGGGAAGAGTTTGAAATCTAGATCCAAACCATGGAAACACCCCACTTATCTTTATAACAGACTGTACCAAAATCTCAAATTTAAGGAGTCTGTAATCTGGATCCAGATGTTGATCTGAATTTTTCAGCATGAGATGGCATGTTTTCTATGGATTAGACTTGAGTAGCAACTGGGAAATTTACAATTATGAAGAAGAAGAAAAAAAATAAAACTCTACTGAAGCATGGCTGTTGGGAGAAGGAGCAATGATTGTGCTGTGCCTCCCACTCTCTGACTGGTGTGCAAGACCTGTCCTCAACTTTGATGTAACCAATGGAAAATGGGTAAAGCTGGGTGCATGAGCTATGTCAAACATTTAGTAAATTACTGAGCTGCTATCCTCTTATTATTTTCATGGATTTGCTTTTATTTCTAAACATAAATGCAGATAAAAAAAATCTTGTGTCAGGATGCCACAGGGTCTCCTCACTGCTAGGGTGCCTCCTCCTTCCAGGTGCAGGGCCCCCTTCTGTTGCTTGCTGCACATCCCATTGCCACTCTCTCTCTCAGTCTCTGTGACTCTGGGCACTCCTTCTGCGTGACTTGGCTTTCCAGCCAGGTCACTATACATGTTTTCACTTTCTGGGTATCCAAGTCTCTTCTTACAAATGAGGTCAAGCAGTCTTCCCATTCACTGCCCAGCCAGTGCCACTTCCCCAGTGGCTGGTAGGAGAACCTGGGCCTGCCCTATATTCTGGGTTCAGATGAAGGATACTCTAGTCAGCAGCCAAAGACTGTTCCCTCCTGAACCTTGCTGCCTTTCCCTGAGCCTCTCCCATACCTTCTGAGACTCCCCACTTCTCTACATTTGCCAGCCTCACAACTCCTTCCTCCTGGGGAGTAACTGCTTGCCTCTATCATTCTCAAACATGCCTCCCTTCTCCCAGGGAGTGACTGCAGACTTCTTTCCTGCACTCCCCTCTGCTATCAGCTTCCTTCCTTTAATAAATTCTACCGAGCTCATTCCTCCTCATCTGAGCTCCCTCATTCAGTCAGGGGATTACTTAAACCTCCTGATTCCCCTCAGCTATGGTCTGCCTGGTTAATTGGCCCCCATCTTAGCCTGTGCTAACCCTTTCAAGGCACATGTGGGGTGAACATCCCATCACACAGCTCCATGAGTATAAATTCCAAGACACATCCAGCCTCTAGAAAACAAAGGATTTTTTAAATAAGTGTTGGGAGTCTTCATGTTTCTTTATTGAATCCCATGCAGCATTTCAAAGAGTTTTTCAAAAGACAGGGTGGTGTGAACAGTTAGTGATGTGCTTTCAAGAATTACTATTTGATTTCTCACTGATACCTTCAAACGTACCATTTTAATCTTTTGTAGAGAACAGCTGGCCTATAATTTGGAGACATTGCCATGGTCATTTATCTCTGTGGGCACTGCCCCTGTCCTCTGCATTGTTTCGCTTAAAGCAGGTATTGTTTTTGTCAATAGTGCCTTTCTAAGACAAAAACAAGCATGTGCCACTTTCCTTTTCAATCTTATTGATTCATTTCAATGTTGCATGCTGTACTTTCTTTAATCACTGGCTTGTTGATCATAGAGCTGGAAGTAATACCACCAAAGCTGTGTATTATTATTTATACACTGTTCATTGGAAATGGGGGGGATCTGAATTAACTAAAGTTTCTATTCCGGGGCCTTAGTAGTATTGACTAAATACCTTATTTTAACTGGAAGTAAAATGAAACCCACAACATTTTACGTTGATGGTCTAAATCTGGGAAGTAACACAGTATTTTTAAATTTTATTCCATATCCAGATATACTGGGCTATCTGCCATTTCATTTTGCACACTCAGATTTCCTTCCATGTCTGATTGTACCTAAGAAATTGCACATGCACCAGTTTTGTGCACACAATCACCTGTTTGTTCATGTCAACCAAGAAGCTGGAGAACTTGCTTCACAAGTTCTGTGGATGGGTGTAGGTTTGGCACATAGCTGGAAGGTTGGTCTTGTACTTTAAGTATAAAACTGGGATTTGGGTATTCTAGTTTCAGTTCCCACTTGTGTAAATGACTTTCTGGGTGATCTTGAGCATGTCAGGTAATCTTGCTAGACCTGATCCAAAGACTGTTGATGTCAATGGGAGAGTTTCTATGGACTTAATGCTAGGGGCGTTGGTTGGGACCAACTCTGCCTTAATTCCTTATGAAGTTAATATTTGTTTTTTCCCATCCTTTGTCTATCTTGTAAATTTACACTGTAAGCCTATTCTTCTGGGTATGTACGATGCCTAACTTGATGTGGCCTGCACTTGGTTGGCATGGCTGTAATACAAAGAATAATGGAAGCAAGCACATTTTTGAAGGCTCAGTCAATTGTACATACAAAACCAGAGATCATTGTGGCTGGCTGAAAATTTGGCCCTATACCTCCAAAATATGATCAGTTTCAGAGATTATATCATAACGGACAAGACAAACTGATTTGGATGAACATGTGTTGTAATTTCTGGGAAACACTTTTCCTGGAAGTATATTTGGAAAACAGTAGCTGAAAGACCAATCTGTTGAACAAGTGTAGTTATAAAGTCATGTGTGTTTAACTAACACACACACACACAAAATGGCTGAACTTAAAAAATGGATTGTAATAGTCTGTGAATCCCAGTGATAATAGAACCTTGTGATATTCTAAAAAAAAAAAAAAAAAGCGCTCACAACTATGCTTATAGCTGTTTCCCTCACTTTACACTGACTCAGACATTCTAGGCTTCAGAGTGATATTTGGAGATTAATGTGTATGCTGGTTGTATTCTGTGAGTGGTTGTGTTGATTTGAGTTGGGGTGGCTTGTGCTGAGAGATTTCTTTTGATTTGTGCAGGTGGCAGTTGGGTGCATGAATGTGGTTATTGAGCCAAATAATACAGTGGCTGTGAAGTCTCATACAACTAATGAAATTGTTGCATGCAAATTAGTAATGAAGGACTTTGTCAAGTTACCTCTGATATCACAAAGGCCTAGGACTCTTGGCATGCAATACATACATGCCTTACTGTAGCTGTGCCAGCACCCAGGTGTAATTTGTAAAGTCAAAATGGCTAAGAACTTAAAAACTGGGTGGTAAAAGACTGTGAGTGATGAGTCAGCTTAGTGATATTCTGAATGAAAAGATTTTTCAACCACGTTTGTAGCTGCTTCCATTCCTTATAACTTATTAGAGACATTTTAAGTTTCAGGGTAACACACAGAGAGACATTCCTGGTATCTTATTTAGATAATATAGATAGTGCCTGTTGCAACCATGTTGGAAATTGTTGAGTTGTTACATAAAGCTTGATAGCCAATTTTAAACTTGTGTTGAGGCTAGTACAGAATTGTATTCTCCCCCACAGAGAACCACTGAGAAGTAGAATGCAACCCAGTTCTCACAGAGGCTAAAGCTGTGCACTCAGCACTGAGAGGAATCAGGCCACTTTTTAGGTGTTTAATTCTGGGCCTATGACACCCAGATGGCTTGTGATAAATCAAAAGAAATAATAACCAAATCCATTTAATTTATGGATATTTCTCATGCCTGTTGCAATCCTTGATAAGAAGGTCTATAGAAGAAAAAAGATAATATATCAGAAATATCAAGAGCATTGTTTGGTTTCTTAACATTTGAAATATTTTTAGTGTTGCCATATTTTGTATAAGGATGCTTTCGAATGCATGGATCGTGTATAACATGCATAAAAAGTAATCTTTTGTTAAAGAATTCTCTGGGTCCTTTTTTCATATTTCTTTTCTAGCTGAAAGTGTGTGCATGAAAAAGCAGTAAGTGGTGTATCCTTTAGTCACGTCATGTAATAATTTGATGGGTTATTTAAATTGCAACATGACACAATCCAATGGTGAAAACCCAGACATCCTGGGAAAAATATTACACACCTCATGTTATTAGCTAGTATTAATTGGCACACAGCAAAGAGATGCACATGTGAAAAATGATAGAGAGCTGGCCCAGACAGTGCCCCCTGGCTTGGGAATCCGATGTGCATTTGAACAGCAGGAGGTTTGTATAGGAACATTTTTAGTCTTTAAGGTTTGTACTAAGATGAGCTGTGTTGACCTTTGTGAACAACTAGAGTATATGAAAAAAACACTGTTATGTTCTTCAGCTTTTAACTAAAACTCTTAAAATAACTCTACTTGGCAGAATAATGAATGTAGCATACAGCAGGTTTACAGTTTGGGGCTATAGTGAGTGCAAGGACTAGCTTGGGGAAGATAGTAGAGGATGATAAAGTCATAAAGTGAGAGAACTTTGAAGTTGAGCTGTATAAAACAACCTGTATATTCTACTCCTGCCTTTTCTGTTGCTGTCCTCCTCAAACCAACCATCTTTTTGCTGAGATTTGTTTGTTTTGATATTTTCTTCCATCTTTCTTTTACTTTACATATAAAAAAATGTGTTTGAAAGATTTCTTTTAAAAATCTCTGCTCATTGTCTCTGTCACTGCAACAACAAAAACAATGTGTCTTTACAGAGCTAGTAAGTGCTTCTGTGCAGCACACAACTACAAGTGTATCTGTGAATCCACAAACAACAGAAAAGAATGGATGTTTTTCACCTGTTCCAAATAAATGTGTGACTTGTTTACAGAGCTAGATTGTGCTATTAGGCATAGCCTTGACCAGGGATGGTATGTAACTAGTATTGCTCCAGGGGTAGCCCCAGCAGGCACTGACTCAGAGGGGACGTCTACACTGCAAGAAAAACCCATGGCACTGAGTCTCAGAGCCCATGTCAACTGACTCAGGCTACAGGGCTAAAAATAGCAAGATTGAGCCTGGGCTCCAGCCCGAGCCTGAACTTCTCAGACCCACTTCCCTTTGCAGGATTTCAGAGCCTGGGATCCAGACCAAGCCTGAACATCTACGCCAGTGGTGCACAAACCTTTTACCTCATGCCTCCCCTTACTACTGTGCATCTCCCCCACTCCACCCAGTTGCTGTTGGGAGACGGGGCCAGGAGTGGGGCCACAGTTGGGGCATAAGGCTTGGGCCAGAGCTATAGCCGGGCCAGGAGCCTGGGGCCAAGGCCAAGGCTGCAGCTGGGGGCAGGTCTGTGGCCATGACCAGGGTTGGTGCTGGGAGTGGAGCTGAGGCCGAGGCTGGGGGCGTGGGGACTGGCCCAGCCCCCCCGTTTCCTTCAATATTCCTCCACACCCTCATTTGGGGGGCTGCACCTCACAGCTTAGGAACCATGGGTTTTCACTGCTATTTTTAGCCCCTCAGCCCAAGCCCCAACCAACAATAGCCATGCAGTGGGTCTTTTGTTGCAGTTTAGAAGTACCCAGAGACATATATAAATTGCAATTCCTTCACTTCTTCCTGGGTGCAAGTAGTTTACTTAGGGCATATGGCAGCAATAGCTTACTAACCCCCATGCTGTCTCAGGTACTCTGGCTAGAAAGTTGGGAAGTCAAGTGATAATTCTGCCTGTTTCTCACTTGCTTACTCTGGGAATGGGTAAGCTGATAGATAAGAAGTCCCACTTGCTTCTACACATGTGGACCCAAAGTCTGAGAAGCCCGTGTGTAAGTATCCTGGGAGCTCTTTCCTTTAACTCTGTAGTGCACGGTCAGTGTCACAATCTATCACTTTCTAAATTTAAATTTAACACTTGCACAATCCACCTCCACTGCTGAGATCTTTCATTTGAGATAACAAGACTGCTAAAGGCAAAGGTAAGATTCAGATCAAAACTTAGTGAATATACCTTATTTTGATTAGATTTACTTTTGATTTGCCATTTGTAACTTGTGTAAAATTAATTAGGTGAAAAGTGTATGTGTGTGGGGGGGGAGCTTTGTTTTGTTTTGTTTTTAAATCACCATGCTGCAAAACCAGTAAACAGATAAGTTTCCCTTATTTGTCTTTATATTTTTCACACAGCTCTAATTGTCCCTCTCTTTTTCACCTGTACTCACCTTTGAATGTTCTTCTTAATTATAGCTCTGTGCTGTCCAAGAGAAGCATACTGTAATTAGAGTGTCAAGAAAATGAAACTTAACTACCACTTCAGCAGATTTCATGGTCAATTGTTTTCTTCCTAGAGTTCATTCAGTTTTTTTTGTTTTGTTGTTGTTTGGAAAATGTGTGTGTGTGTGTGTGTGTTTGTTTATTGTTAATTTTGAGAGAGCGAGAGATTTGCATCGTCATGAAGCAGCTAACCTGGTGTTTAGTTTTATGGTAATAGAATCATAGAAATGTAGTGCTTGACAGGACTTCAGGAGGTCATCTAGTCATCTCCTCCACACTAAAGCAGGACCAAGTAAACCTAGACTATCCTTGACAAGCGTTTATTCCACTTCTTCTTAAAAACCTCCAATAATAGGGAGCTCACAACCTCCCTTCCAGCACTTAACTGTCATTATAGTTTTTTCTAATATTCAACCTAAATCTTCCTTGATACCTTCTTGTCCTCCCTTCTGTGAACATGAAGAACATTGATCACCATTCTCTTTGTAATAGCCCTTAACATATTTGAAGACTGTTATCAGGTCCCTCTTCAGTCTTCTTTTCTCAACGCTAAACATGCCTGTTTATTTTTAACCTTAAATCTTTTATCATTTTTGTTGCTCTCTGGATTCTCTCTAATTTGTTCACATGTTTCTCAAACTGTGGTGCCCCAAACTGGACATAATATTCTAACTGAGGCCTCATCAGTGTTCTATAGAGCAGGACAACTACCTCCCATGTCTTATATACAACACTCTTCTTAAGAGAACCCATAATAGTACTAGCTTTTTTTTCGCAACTGAATCATGTTGTTGATTCATATTCTAATAACCCGCATCAGATCCTTTTCTCCAGTCTTACTGCCTTGCCAGTTATTCCCCATTTTGTATTTGTGTGTTTGATTTTTTTCTTTGTAAGTGAAGTACTTTGCTCTTGTTTTTATTAAATTCCATTCTGTTGAAATCAGACTAACTTTCCAATTTGTCAAGGTTGTTTTGAATTTCAATGCTATCCACCAAAGTGTTTGCAACCCCTCCTAACTTGGAGTAAAGTACAAATTGTATAAGCATGCTCCCCATTCCACTATCCAAGTCATTAATGAAAATATTGAATAGTATTGGAGCCAGTATGTCCTCCCACTTTGACAGCAAACCATTGATTACTCTTTGAGTAAAGTTTTTCAACCAGTTGCAGATCCACTTTATAGTAATTTCATCTAGACCACATTTCCCTAGTATTTTCATGAGACTGTCATGTTAGACCAGGGATCGGCAACCTTTGGCACGCGGCCCATCAGGGAAAGCCCCTGGCAGGTTGGGCTGGTTTGTTTACCTGCTGCGTCCGCAGGTTCGGCCGATCGCAGCTCCCACTGGCCGCGGTTCATCATCCTAGGCCAATGGGGGCTGCGGGAAGGGTGGCTAGCACATTCCTCAGGCCGCACCGCTTCCCGCAGCCCCCATTGGCCTAGGACAGCAAACTGCAGCCAGTGGGAGCCACGATTGGCCGAACCTGCAGACCTGGCAGGTAAACAAATCGGCCCGGCCCGCCAGGGGCTTTCCCTGAAGGGCTGCGTGCCAAAGGTTGCCGATCTCTGTAGTAGACTGTGTCAAAAGCCTATTGTGCTGCACTGTATTGTACCTTAAAACCACTGAAGTGTTAAAACCACCAGTTACTGATTTTGTCCATGTGGAATTAAATAAGAATTAAAATCAACTTTTTCCTAAAACTTCAACTGAATCAAATGTTTAATTCAGTTATTGTGGCACATGTTTGTGTGTCATTGTTTTGTCTAGCTTTGAAAGTACTGCAGATATGCTAAAATCCTTCAGAAAAAGAGTATGCTTGTGGACATGACTGAATCAACAGTATGTTGGAAATCTTGCAAAATATAAAGATTTTAGTACAATTTCTAGAGCAAAAAAATCTGGGTAAATTTCTGAAATTATAAATTTGTGTCTGAACTTTTAGATGTTTATCATCATTAGCTGCCATGCAGGCTTTCTTTACCTTACAATGGAATTTGCACGCAGATTGTAGGAAGACTTGTGACTGACACTCTAGATACTCAAATTACAGTTTATAATATTATGAATATTTGCACTGTGGAAATTCCTAGAGACTCCAATTAGAGATCAGGGCCCAGTTGTAATAGACACTGTAAAAACACACACATAGTAAAATGACATTTCCCAGTCCAAAAAGCTTAAAGTCTATATATAAGATGAAAGACAACTGGTGGATACAGTGAACCCACAATGAGGGGAACACAAGATAACAGCGAGACAATTATGAGAGGACTAACAAGCAGGGATCACAGCACACCAGTTCCCTAACCACAGACAAGTGTTCTGTAGGCACCACAGCAGAGTGAATTTTAAGGAGAGATTTGAAAGAAGAGACTTCATTAAATATTAATCTGCTCCTCAGTATTTCTCTATCACGTGCCAGATTAATGATAACTTTGACTAGCAGTTGAGGTCTCAAACTTGCAATTACTTAATCACATGAACAACTTTCCATATGCGACTACTCCACTGTCTTCAGAGGGACTACTCCTACGAGTAAAGTTATTCACATGGGCAAGGATCAGGCAGTATTGGCAGGATCAGGTCCACAGTGATCAACTGGATTACTCATGTGAGTAAAGTAACTCGAGCAGATTTGTGGGATCAGCCATTTCTTTTCTTCACACATTCATATGAAAAGGAAAACAGCAGCAGCAGCAAAGATGCCCAGATAGTAGTTTGACAATAAAGGTCTGGAGACAGCTTTCAAAACAGCCAGGGAAAAGAGGTGAAACGGGGGAGATGCTGAGTAGAAAATAGCAAGAGAATGTTTATCTGTTTAGCTGCTGAGTAGGGTATCTTAACTTTACTGCAGTGGATTGGATTGGGAGCAGTTAAGCACCATCCTTAGCACACTTAGCAGTTCTTTGACTAGGGTCACCTTTTGGCTACTTCCATACCACATACGGGTTAAATCCTTAAACAGTGACTGCCAGTCTTATCACACCGTGTTCTGGCCCTGTGGAGTAAAGAAATGATGACAAGAGGAGGGGAATGTGGGGGATGGCAGAGGGGGAGAATGCACGTAACTAGGCTAAGATTTGAAAGCAGATCTCCTGAGGTAGATTACTGCACTAGGCTAATATAACCGTCATGCTGTGGGGCCATAACGATTTATACCATACATATTTATGAAGTTGCTCTGAAAGTAACATGTGGGGTCTCAGCCTAGGGCAGTTTAAAATAAAAAAAAAACCCTCGCCAAAAACAATATGGCCTATTTGAATTTGAATTTTTCCAGCTTTGGACACTTTATTTCACTTTCTAGCTGTTCATTAATACAGCTGGTTGGAAATCTTTAACAGACATTTTTTTTCTGTTGGCAAATGCCTGTAGTCATCTCAATCAAAACATTCCATGGAGACAATTCACTGTTGTATGAAGCTCTGCTAAAGAGTAGGCAGGTATGCCTTCAGAAACCTGTCTGCTTGCCAGGCAGGTCCCCCACCTGGCTCTTTGGAAGCCTGCCTGGAGGACTGATGGGGGCCAAGAGCCTGAAATCCCCAACTCCTAAGCTCCCAGACTGTTCCACAGCTTGCCTGAAGGCAGACAGGAAGTGGTGAGGCTGAAAACCCTGACAGCTCCTGCTCCCAAATTGTGAGGCTTCTGGTTTAGCCAGGGCTTCCAAGGGCCTTGTTCCCCTCCAGCACCTGGTGGGTGGGCAAGGAGCTCCGAGCGCTGGCTCCCAACCTCCCAGGTTTGCAGCTCCTTGGAAGCCTGGGCTTTCAGGGCCTGTGGCCATGGGGCAACCCATCAGCAGATTGCCTCAGAGTCACAGTCATTCCAAATTAGAATGAAACCAAATCTGAAATTATTGAAATTGTCTGTAAAATGGAATTACCTTTCTGCACACAATACTATACATTAATACATAAAAATGAATGTATCTGCCCACAACATAGAGTCCAAGGACTTAACAGCAGGGCAACCTATTTCATCATGTTGGAACTGACCCTGCTAATACTTGACCATACACGCAAGCTTGGGAGATTTTGATGTTTTTACATTTGTTTTTATTGTGAAGTGGAAGAAAAACAAATATATTTTAATTTCAAGGCAAATGGAATTTCCTAACAGTTTTTTTGTAAATAGAATAAAAATACACTACAGATATGTCATTAAATAAATGTAATGTAATGCAAAAATAACAAAAATAATAGAAAAATAAACCTATACAACAAATCAGAAATGAAGTGAACTTTCAGCACTACAATATAAACAGCAGCTACTTGAGCTATAGGTTTAACTACACGAGCTGACAGCCAGGGATGTCTGTTGCCCCAGAGTGGAGATGGAATGCTGGGTTCTGGGGTTGGTTGTTAGGGCAGGAGCTGCCCAGCCTGGATCACTCTTTCCCCTCTCCATTTGGGAGTTTCTGGAGCTCCTGGTCCATGTAGTACACCCAGGGCAGGGAATGGGCTTCTGGGAGCATGTGTTGGGCTCAGGAAGAAGAAACCCAGCCCATCTTTGTTTGTCCCCCACTTCCCCAGCTACCTCTGTTCTAGTAGTTCCAAGGCATTCCCAGTAGAGTGATGGTCACAGGGAATCCTGCTGCTTTGGCAATCTGGTTTGAGAATGTTTGTGTATTTAATTATTGTTATTATGGTAAACTGCCAGTTGTGTTTCTCAGGAAATAAGGTAGGGAAGGGACCTGGCAGTTTCATGGGACAAGGAAAAGGCACTTTCCTAGCCTGAAGGCATTTCACCTGTCAAATTTCAAAGGAAACAATGGAGATGTGAGAGCTTCTCAAAGAAAAGTTTACAAGAATCCTTGAAAATGGAACATGTTGGGCAACCTAAATATAGGATGTCTACTTGCTCCTCGTAATATTATATATAATATGAGATTATGAGGAGCTAGTAGACATCCTATATATATAACAGTCCCATGTTCACATAATTACAGTGATGACTCTGGAGTTCAGATACTTCTGATACTAAATAAAATTTATGATCATATGACAGATAACAAGTGTAAATGTCAAGCCTATAAGGTCTAAGAATGTTGGCTTGCCTGATCAGTTTACAATACATCAGTTTGCCATTATCAGAGCTTGATTAATTAATATGTTGTTGTTATTCTCAAAGCGGATTTAATTTATTTGAAATGACAGTTTTATAAGAGTAGTGTAAAACATAAAATCTTGTTTCAGTATTATTAACAAATATAATTACTTGGAACAAAGAATAATTATACAAAAAGAAAATTAAAATCCCACTGGTTGCAGAAGTATATTTTCTTGAGTGCTATTGATAGTTTAAAAGAAAAAAACCAGTACAGTGTGTACATTACAGTACGTGCCTAGAATGCTGACCACAAAGGCTACAAGCTGTATGCTCTAAAATCTGTTCAGCAGAAATTAGGCTCTGCAGATGCTAAACCACAAAAGCTCCACAGGATGCGGTAGCTCAGTGCTAGTAGTAGAGTCTTAATTCTGAATCAGTATCATGTAGAATCAAACACACACCAACCAACAAATCCTTCAGAGCATTGAACATTAGTATCAATTTTCCACATGTCTGCCACTTGCAGTATGGAGGCTAAAATCATGCCATGACCTCTCCCATTCCCCTAACATTCTCTGTACAATATAATAAAACTAAAATAGTCTCCATGCTAATTGCAACAGGTATTTTCTATAGAGTATGCTTGGGAATTCTCTGAAGTGACCTTATGCAGACTGAATCCTGTCCGATTAACTAATTTTGCATATGAGCTGGTCTTCATTATCTGGAGATCGACACTGCTGCAATCGATGCAGCAGGGGTTGATTTAGTGTGTCTAGTGAAGACCCGCTAAATCAACCGCAGAACACTCTCCAGTGAACCCCGGTACTCCAGCTCCCCAAGAAGATTAAGGTAAGTCAAGAGAGCATCTCCCACTGATGCAGCACAATGAAGACGCTGCAGTAAGTCGATCTAAGCTACGTCGATTCCACCTACATTATTCACATAGCTGAAGTAGCATAACTTAGGTCAAATTACCCCCATAGTGAAGACAATCCCTATGAAACTAGTAGCCATAAACACACATAAGTAGTATAACTCTGGCAGTACAGTGCTTCTGCATGTATAGAGAGTATATGTAATGAATAAATTGTCAGTAAATTGAACAAATCATGTCCAATCAATGCTAACATCCACAAACACGCTTTAAAAATACAATAACGACCTTACATATTTTTCAGATACTGCCAATGAAATCCAATTGGGAATGAAATAAGTAAATATATTGTATTTATGCAATCTCATTCCAACTGCACTGTGTCTTAGAAATATATAAGGCTATACATATGTATAAGGACATAACCACATTTATCAATAACACAGCAATATACTCATAAAATTTTGCTTTTTTTTAATTTGTGGAACTAAGTTTCAATTGAGCTTGATGTGCAAGTTGACTTATTTGATGGAACAACTTCTACAGCATTAAATATTACAAAGGCGTTGCATTTCTGGAATGGCAATATTAAGTCTTCCCAGGTGAGCCAAAAAGAGTACAAAGAGAAGAGAAAAGTACAAGCTGGAAAAACAGGCCAAAATGGCAGGATAGCTGATCATAGTTTTCAGAACTCAATTAAATGTGGGAGAACTTGCAAATTGAGGGAATCAGTAATTTAGTGGAATACCACTGGGGCAGTTCCACTAAGCATATATACCAATGTGCTTCTTACCAAAAGGTTATTTTCTGTGGGAGAATAAAAAATTTGCATGCCTGAGACAAATGTTACCTCACTAGCAGAAAGGGCCATTCTTGATTATTTTTTTTTAAATATACACTAGCTGTTTCTGTGTGGTGTTCTATGGTTGTGTGAATAGAAGACAAACTTATTTGCAAATATTCATTTGAATTCAAAAGCCAACTTCTGTTCCCTTGTATTCATGAACCTTTTGCATTTGCTTACCACCAAACATTTGAACACATAACATTTGAGAGGACATGCTCACAAAAAGGGAATTTTTATTGCATACTTGAAAATTTATGGAAAGCACATTTTGAATTATATATTACATTTGAAAATGTCCAGTTAGCCATTTGCCATGCACAGTTTATTTGTTAGTTACATAAGCAACAAAACAAATAGCAAATGGTAGGTTATCAAAATTTGCCATTGATTCATATATTTTAAGGCTCGAAGGGACCGCTGTGATAATCTACTGTGACCTCCTCTATAACCCAGGCCATAGAACTTCCCCAGAATAATTCCTAGAGCACATCTTTTGGGAAAACCTTCAATCTTGATTTAAAATTGTCAATGATGGAGAATTCTCCATGACTCTTTGTCACATGTTCCAAAGGTTAATTTACCTGTTAAAAATGTATGCCTTATTTTCAATCTGAATTTGTCTAGCCATTGGATGGTGTGTTATCTTTCTCTGCTAGGCTGAAGAGCCTATTATTAAATGTTTGTTCTCCATGTAGATAATTATGGGCTGTAATCAAGCTACCCTTTAACCCTTTCTTTGTTAAGTTAAATGGAATGAGCTCTTTTAGTCTATCACTATATGGCATGTTTTCTAATCCTTTCATCATTCTTATAGCTCTTTTCTGAACCCTCTCCAATTTTTCAATGTCCTTCATGAACTATGGACACAGAACTGGACACAGTACTCCAGGAGTGTTCACACCAGACCCAAATATAGAGGAAAAATGACCTCTCTACTCCTACTAGAGAGTCTCCTGTTGTGCATCTCAGGATCACATTGGCTTGTTTAGCTTCAGTCTCACTTTGGGAGCTCGTATTCAGCTGATTATCCACCATGACCACCATATCTGTTTCAGATTCACTGCTTCCCAGGATAGAGCCCCCCAATGTCTAAGTATGGCCTACATTCTTTGTTTCTGGATGTATACGTTTACATTTAGCCATATGAAAATATATATTGTTTGCTTATGCCCAGTTTACAAAGCTGAATTAGTGACCTGTCCTTGTCACAGGGTCCGCACAGGTTTCTTACTTCTCGCTCTGTGCTTAGTCTGCTAAAATAAGAGTTCGCATACCTTCTTCTGGTGTTTCACCCTTGTGCTTTATTGTACAGTGCCATCATGTAGTCCCCTTCATCCCTCAACAGTTATCCCCCTTCTAACCCGTTCCAGAGTCTCTTGGTCCTTGAGGTTCCCTTCCTGTGGTGAGGAGACAGAGTTGTAGCCTCCTGTCCCCTCCCACGCTAGCCTCCTTTACTGAGTTTTGTTCAGGGCTTTTATAGCCCTCCCAGCCTTCAGCCCAGCTGTTGCTGCTTAGATCAGTCTGTTGCAGTGAGCCAGCCCTCATTAGAGCCGACAGCTGGGCTCCCTGCTGGCTACTTTGAGCCTCTGCCCAAAAGCAGGGCTTAGCCAGCATTTTAGCAGGGCATTCAAGGGGTTTTACCCTTCCCTGCCACAGTCATCTTCATTATGTACCATTTCCCCAATTTTTGTGTCATCTGCATAATTTATCAGCAATGTGGCAACCAGCATGCATGTAGGAAATCCCCAACATTCAGGCAAATATATAGAAACTGTAATAAACTAGTATGGCAAAATGTACAGAGAAAGCAGGAAAGTGCATGTATTAAATAGGTAAAGTGATTCCTCAAGCGAAGAGGAAGAGCCTGTTCTTAAGCACAATAATGGAGGAGGCTGAAAACTCAACAGATTGGCCAATTAAAATGTGCACAAATGACACTTATGTGACATACAGGATAGACATTGGAGCATAACTAAATGTAATAACAGAAACTGAAATAGAGAGATACAAGGAGCATATAGAAGTGGAAGAATGAAAAAGTGTCTGTAAAAGACTATAATGGAGGAACAATTTCAGTGCTGAGGGAATGCACACTAACTCTCAAATACAAATGGGAAATGATAAAATAAGTTTGTGGTGATACACATAGGCAAGCAACTAGTTTTGGGACTACAAATACGTGAGGTGCTTTGTTTCATTAAGAGGATGTTTGTCACAGACAACACAAAGCTAATGAGAAGATGCTGTGCTACATGAAAAAATCCATAAGCTTTAAAAAAGAGTCTAGAAGAAGAGCTGCAAAACATGGCAGTAAATGGTTTCATTTGGAGGCTGGAAGAACCAAGAGATAGGGTTAACTCCTTAGTAATTATATTAAAAAAATGAAAGGAGGCATGCGATAGCTGTGTATGGAAAATAAGGTGCTGAACAAAAACATATAAAGAGAACACTTCCATTTGCCCACAAGAAGGGAAATATTGTTTGAGGTGGCAGGAGCCCCATTCTTCAGCAAAGGAGATATGTTGGCCGGATTTTTCTTGGACACTGAGAGCTCTAACATCTGCACATTCAGCACAGCATTTGGCAGATACTGCTTCCTAAGATTGCCTTTTGGAATATGCTCCACTCCAGAAGTATGTCGCCATACAATGAGCTGAATGCTTGAGGGTCTAGCAGCTGTGAAAAGTATACATTGAGGACATAATGATTTGTGGCAGCACTGTCACTGATGATCAGAAATGACTGCAGAGAGTACTGGAAAGAGAGCTAATAACCTTAAACTGAATAAGGCTAAATGTCAATTTCAAACAACAGAAATAACATACTTGGGAGAGAGAGACTGACTTCTAAGAGAATCTTGCTTGATGAAACTAAGATTCAAGCAATAGTGAACATCCTGAGATCTAAAGATGAATAAGGGAATTCAAAGGCTGCTAGGCATGAACTATGTCAGCAAGTTCATACCTAACTATACAGTGTGCACAGCTAATCTAAGACATCCACAAGGTCACTGAATGAGCATGGATGCCAGAGCATGAAAGAGAATTCAGTGATTTAAAGCTCATTCTTATATCAGCTTCAGTGCTTCAATTTTGTGACCCAGTGGAAGACATCAAAATCTTCATAGATGCCTTGAAAGGAAGGCTTGGAGCAATTTCCGTGTCATGCATCTAGGGCTATGACAGCTGCAGCAAAGATCTGTGCACAGGTCTGGCGTTGGATATTCAAGGTTTCATGACTTTCAATATGGCTGTAGTTTCAAAGTAGAAACTGATCATAAACCACCAACTGCAAAACACAGAAAGGGGTGTGGAGAAGTTCTACCTGCACAGCTGATCATCTAGATACAGTAACTACTTGTGAGAATACAGAAGTAAGATATGACCCCAGAGATCCAACCTGGATGCCATTTAGTAATGGCAGACACACTTTTAAGAGCATATGCTCCATCTGACAACACACAGCCTGGTGATCTGAAATAAGAAGTAAACATACATTTGAACATGATGAAAGTGTTGTGCTGCATCTCCAGGCATATGGGATGAACTGAACGGAAAATAGCTAACGGTAAAATGCTGCAAGCAATAATACAAGCTGTAAGTAAAAGAGAGAAAAAAAATCAGCACTTCCCACCTATGTGTTCTCACTATAAAAATAAGCTTTCCGTGATTTCAGGAATACCTTTGAAACAGACACAAATCATGGTTCCCACATTGATGAGAAGGAATATATTGCAATAAATACTCAAAGGGTACCTGGGAATGATCAAATCAAAAAGGAGAGCTAGAGAAGTTTATATTCTGGCCACAAAATAGTGATATGAAGAAATGATGAGCAGTTGTGGATCATATCAGTGGTACAGAGATTCCCAGCAGAAAGAACAAGTGATACCACTGTGACTCATTGTACCCCAGTGTAACACCCTGTACCCCCATATTCACCACTCTTACATGGTTAAGGTAAATTTCGTACAGAGATGCCTTCTGAGCTATCATTTGAAAAGTCATAATCTACTAAACATCATTGTCCTGTTGTATATGGAGTTATGAGATTTTGCTATAGATTTGTTACTGAAACATAGTTCTGGGGAACCACCACAGACTATTTCCTCAATGTCAACAAAGGACTGACCAAAGGTGTTAGAAAACTTATCAATTGAAGCAACCATTCACCATTAAGGGGGACTGTAAATAAAATATTTGCATGTCATTGCTGATATGGCTCAATCATCATGTGCAGAGACGGTGTGAACAAGGAATTTACAATTCACCTCTCTCATGTATACGTATACACAGAGAACTGTTTTATCTACACCCCGGTGGAGAGATCATCCTCAAAGACAGGAGTGTATTAGAATAGAGAATGATCAACACACAAGTTACCTCTCCTCCTCCACCTTCACCTAGAGCAGCAAGATTGCCTGAAAGACAAAGAACCATAATTGAACTGCGGGGGAGTGGTCCTAAGTGAAAGCTTTCCAGTTAGCATGAACTGCTGAAAGTTTCTGGGTGAGAGTCGCCTTTTTGCTTTCAAATCTTATTTAGCCTTGGAAAGTTTAGGAGTTAGACTGTGTTTTTGTCTTTTATTTCTTTGGTAACTAATTCTGACTTTTCTGTCTTAATCACTTATAATCACTTAAAATCTTTCTACAGTAAATAAACTGTTTTGTTCTTTTATCTAAACCAGTGTGTGTGTTTGGGGAATATCTACTAAGGTTAACAAAGGCTGGGGCATAATACATTTATTTATTTAAATAAAATGATGAACTGTTAATGAGCTTACTCTGTTCAGTAGTGTGCTGGACCATGCAAGATGCACACTTCTGGGGTGCAAGGCTGGGACTGAGGGGTGTGCAGGTGTTTCCTGGTACCTATTCATGGTTGCCTGGGCATAGCATTCATGTACTCAGCTGGGAGTACCTTTACATGCTGATGGCTCTGAGTAATCAGCACCTGGAGAAGTTTGTTGTTCATGAGCAAAGCAGGTTAAAAAAAAAATCCCTTCCTGGAGAGTTAAGGGGATGCAGCAGCTTAGCAGTTTAGGTTGCACCCTGGGGGATGTCACAACCACATAAACAGTTCACAGTTCCATAGGACAAAGTTCAGCCTAAGAAGAGATGATCACCTGATTATAATAGTCTCCTTTGCCATTTCCCCAGAATTAGTCACACTTGAAGATACCACAGCAGCAACAGTTGTCAGGCACATTCAATCTGTATTTGCACATCATGGAATCCCAAGAATACCAACAACTGACAATGTACCACAGTTCAAGAATAGGGAATAACTGGCTTTGCTACGATATATAACGTTCATCATGAGACATGTAGTCCCAGATATTCTCAAGTACAAGTAGCAATTAACTTGTTCAAAAAAGCAATGGATGCAAGAGAAGATCCACATTTATCACTACTCAGCTACAATGTGGGAAGTGAGTCGCTGAGCTCCTTTAGAACAGACTTACAAATACTTGTTTACCAGACACGGGACAAAAACAAAGGATGACTGAGGAGTCTGTGATAGTGAGGAAAAGACTAGGAAAGTACAGCTGAATAAAACAGTACAATAAAGGAGCAAGACCTCTTCCTCAGTTAAAAAAAATCAAAAACTTGGTGAGAATTTGGCAAGATGGGAACTAACCTGTCAAAGCTACAGTTATAAAAGAGGAGCTACCTCATTCATACTCAGTGATCAGGAAAGGGCAAACATATTAAAAAAGGAATCATAAGCATCTTCTCAAGATACTGGACAACTTGGCTGAGAAACATAGATGAGAAGAGACATACATGTTGAAAACTATTCACAAACTGATCCTGTTATTGACCATGAGGCTGAAAAGTCTGTAACAGACAAGGCTTTGCCTAAAAAGGGTTTGCAATACAGGAAGACTGCTGAAATGCCCTAAGAGACTGACCGAGACATGCTATTGTTTTGTTAGAGCTACCTGAAGGGTTGTTAACATTAGTTATTGCACATGTAATAGTTTGCTAGTTTAATATTGTTTTAATTCAGTAAAGAAATTTAGAAAGGGATCTTAAAAGGGGAAGGGATCTTAAAAGGATTATAGAGTAAATCCTACAGGAAATACTCCAATACACTCAAAATCTTTGGTTTCCTGGGACAGATACGCAGAAACAAAGAAGCCCAGGACAGGGCAGTCATTATCTGCAGCTACAGAGTAATAGAAAGTGGATTTCCTCATTTCCGTACATAGTTCCTGTTCATAATAAAGGGTTTATCTGGACATCACTTTCTTCATCAGTAGGAAACTACATTCACCATCCCTGCTGCCAGTGGAGGGGGGGAAAGGCAATGTGACCAGAGAAAAACAGATATGTCTGTGCCCTACGCTTATATTCCACTACCTGTTTGACACCTTCTCTCCCAGCCTATGGCTTTTGCAGTTCAGCATGAGTTAAAGCAGGGTTCCCCAACGCGGTGCCCATGGGGGCATCTAAATGCGGCGCATCCTGGCCGGCGGTCGAGCATCTGTCGAAATGCCGCTGAAATTTCATGGCATTTTGGCAGATGCTCGATTGCCACCATGATCCTTCTTCTGGCACCCGTCAGACAAAAAGGTTGGGGACCACTGAGTTAAAACAACCTACAGGGTGCTCTGACACAGCACAGGAAGACCAGCCTGCACAGAACTGCAGCAGGCTCACAAGAGTGGAAGAGGGTGAGCTGCAAGCCATCTTTATGGACTCACCTTAGACCTGCTTTCTATTCAGTTTAGCTAAGTCTCAGGAGTTCAATATTTATAACCTTGTGTAGACTGTTGAGGCAGTTAGATTACGCACAATTTCTGCTGCAATGAATCATTTATGAAAAAGTAGGATATGGTAGCCCCTCAGCTGTTTGTTTATAAGAACATATTTTCAGTGATCCAAGACTGTCTGGGATTGGGCTAAGTATTGTCTCATCAGCATGCATCATTAACATGGTCCTAGCAGGTAGAAAATAAGGAAATACTGAAACATACGCACCATACCACACCCCCGCAAAAAGATAAAACTGAAGAAAGAATACTGTTTTGTTCCCTCAGTAGGCCAAGGAAGAAAATGTATGTTGGCTCCCTGATGTTATTTGAGAGACTATGAGCTATTCCCCACTGGTCTTTGCCTTCATTTTATATCACTACTTTTTTCCTTTGGCACTTTGGGCTGCTTACTCTCCGGTAATGAGATTCCTGCACTGACAGAGGGTGAAATCCTAACCTCATTGAAATCAGTGAAAGTTTTGCCACTGACTTCAGTGAACTCAGGATTTGACCCAGAATCTTTAGAGGGAAAAACACTAACATATAATTTTTCTTCCATGAAAATAATATCTTGCAGGATATCCAGCCACCTTCTCTTTACTGTGTGGAAGAGTTATATTTTCACTGGTGCTTTATCTTCATAGGAAGGCTATTGCTTTTGTCTTTGGTGCATGATTTTTCAACTTTAATGGTTTTAATGGGTGCCTATTATTTTTCACTCACTCAGGAACGGACTGGAATATTCAAAATGTCCAGGAAGGTGCATGTGCACTGGGTAGGATCATTTCAGGGCCATTTCCACAAAGTTTTGGGACCAAATATCCCCTAACACTGACCTTGACTCTCAAGCCTGATCTGGGATCCATCCAAAAGTTAGTGATGCATAAAGAAGAGCAAGGTGTTATTTTAATGGTTTTTAGAGTAAAAAATGCTTAGTAAAATAGGTTTGTTTAAATATTAATATTAATTTACAGAATAATCAATTGCAAATTCCAGATCTGGAATTCCATCCTGGTTTCTAACACTTCAAAATCTGGGGTAGTTTTGATCTGGATTTTTGGTTTTGCCCATTGCAAGAATTCATATACATATTTTCAGCAACTTCAGAATTTGAATCTGGGATTATGGTTTCATCTTCATTTTGTTTTAGTGCCTTTCAAATAAAGGCTATCTCAAGAAGCTATACAGAGTTAGGCCTGATCCTGCAATATTTGACACTTTGCATGTGAAAAGGATGTCACTGAAGACTATTCATGTGCCTAAATGTTTGCAGACTTGGGGTGTTAAATGATATTGATGCACTGTTGAGAGCAGAGAGAGCGAGAAATTAAAGGTATAGTATAAAGCTGACTAAAGGAGGTTTATTCAGTGCAATTATATACACCATCTGGATGAATTTCAGATAAATTTTTATGCACACATTTTCTTTGCTCATTGTACTATATCGTACAAGGTTTGATAATAAATTTTACTTCTGTTTAGTTTTTCTTCCTCTATAATCCTTTGTCTCTGCTTTCAACATTTAAAAATGCATTTTTCCCCTCAAAGAAACACTTACTGTCAGTAGCAATTTTTAAGGGAACAAGCCATTTTACAAAGGTCAGAGAATATTGTAAAGATCATAATTGCCGAAAGGCTTCATTAACCTTTACAAAATAGTGGTTGCTGGATTGTACAATGTAGGATTAAATGACTATTAACATCCAGCCCAATTAATGAAAGTAACAACCATAAGGTAATAAAAGTGACACATAAGCAGTAAAGTACTGCACCCCAAATACAAGGCTGTCTCCTAGCAGTCAGAAATGTTTCTGAAAATTTCCAAAGAATAGTTTCGGTGCCGTATAATCTAGAAGAAAATGATTTTGGTCAGTGCTTAATTTGTAATGAAAGAGGTACCAGGGCTCAAGCAATTTTTTTTGCTTTCTTAACTGATGCAGCAAGCCTAGAGATGCTGGGGCTATGAGCTGCGTATCCTATAGGTGCTGAAGCTCAGACCTGGCAAGCCCCTGGCACAAATTAAGCACTGATTTCAGTCCCCCAGATGTTCCTTAGTTTTTTGGCAGAACTTTGCAGAGAGATGGCATAGAACATCTAATAGCAGTAGCTTCTTCTTCTTTTCCTTCTGTAAATTAATAGAGTCTCACAAATAATAACCCTTTGAAGTTGCTAGATACCACCCCTTTTGTCTGAAGAAAGACCAGCTGAAAGATTTCTGTATTTCACTGAAAATCTCTTTAGACAAACACTAAGCTGCTCTTTAGTCTAGTAAACAGGCACATAGCAACAAGATTCAAGCCCTGTTAATCTACCTCTCCAAACAATCTATTCAACCTCAAAGAAATAAAGCTTACTTTGTATTGCTGACCTAAACAGGAAGACTTATTCAATATCAGTGCTGTTACTTTGGGAGATCTGGGATACCTCCATTGTAACACACCACTGGTGTCATAACCTATTCCCAGATTTGGACCTTAGCGTCCAAAATATGGGGGTTAGCATGAAAACCTCCAAGCTTAGTTACCAGCTTGGACCTGGTAAAGCTGCCACCACCCAAAAAATTAGAGTGTTTTGGGGCACTCTGGTCCCCCCAAAAACCTTCCCTGGGGACCCCAAGACCCAAATTCCTTGAGTCTCACAACAAAGGGGAATAAACCATTTCCCTTCCCCCCTCCAGGTGTTCCCTCCCTGGGTTCCTGGAGAGATATACAGAAGCAAGCTCCATGAATCTAAACAGAGGGATTCCACCCTCCCTATTTCCAGTCCTGGAAAACAGAAGTACCGAGAGTTAATCTCTCTTCCCCCCTCACCCAGAGGGAATGCAAAGTCAGGCTAGTAAATCTAACACACACAGATTTCCCCCTGACTTCTTCCTCCCACCAATTCCCTGGGGAGCACAGACTCAATTCCCTGAAGTTCCCCACTAAAGAAAAACTCCAACAGGTCTTAAAAAGAAAGCTTTATGTAAAAAAGAAAGAAAAATACATAAAAATGGTGTCTCTGTATTAAGGTGACAAATACAGGGTCAATTGCTTAAAAGAATATTCAATAAACAGCCTTATTCAAAAAGAATACAATTTAAAGCACTCCAGCAAGTACACACATGTAAATATAAAATAAACAACCAATCTCTTTGTACTTACAACTGGGAAACAGGAGATTAGAAAGGCAGGAAACAGAAATCCTCTCATAGCCGAGAGAGAGACAGGCACAAGACAAGAACAAAGGACTCACACACACTTCCCTCCATCCAGATTTGAAAAAGTCTTGTTTCCTGATTGGTCCTCTGGTCAGGTGTTTCAGGTTACTCCTTTCCAGGTAAAAGAACATTAACCCTTAGCTCTCTATTTATGACTGGGAACCTGTACTCAGAAAACTAATTCCAAACTTCAAGTAGCAGCCAGAACTCTAAATAAATAATTCTGTGAACCAGAAAAAAAATCCCAACATTATTTATTTGCTAATGAGGATCCAGATTCATTACACTATGACAAACTATCAAAATAAGTGTATGTGTGTGTGTACAAATATACATCAAACAAAAAACTATGATATAAGTACATCATAAAGTTTGCAAACTCAAGCACTGAGAAGTTAGTAAATAAAGTTACCTGTACTGTATAAAAGCTAGGTGGTATTATTATTGTATTATTGAAATTCTTTGTGACTTACAAAATAAAGGGAATACTTGAGATCATAGAGATGGCCAAAATCACTGATATCTACTTGGCAGGATATGAGCTATAAGTATGAGCTGAGGTTCTGTGGGAGCTGGAAAGGATAGGGTGTGTATTCCATACTTTGTGTCACATTACATTTGTTGTAAGGTGTTAACAGACTGACCAGTTCTACAAAGAATGTTTTAGCAAAGCTGTTTTTTTGTTTGGATCACTCCATATGTTTCCATTTGAGGCTATATTGAAAGATGGGTGGAGATATCATTGCAACTCATATATAAAAAGTGACTGGAATTCTCACTTATTATGGATCATTTGAAAACATAATGGGAACTACTGCTGGTACCAGAAGATGATGTAGCAATCATTACTCATACATGTGACAAGAAGGCTAAAAATGTCTTACCTGATGGAAAATAATTCTAAAGAAAAGAAGAAAAGTTCAGGTTCACTGTATTATATGAAGTAATAAACAATGCATAAGGATGCTTAATCTTATTAATACTAATTTTGTCCACTCTTCCCTTAACACCTTACCCTCATTTTTGGTCTGTTTTAGATGTTAACATGACAAATGATAAAAAAATAGGTTGTGATCTTGCTACTAGATCTAGGCAGGCAGAACCTTATGCATGGATATTGACTACAGCAAGACTACATGTGAAAGTAAGGGTCTACTTGCATCGATCCATTTATGGAGTTAGGCCCTGAGGCTGAAAGCTATTCAGGACGAGGGCCATGTCTTATTTTTTCCATAAAGCACCATGCCAATTTAAAGATGTGTAAATAACATTCATGATTGTGGAGAGATTTCTAATGTTGAATATGTTTAAAATATAGGCTTTATATTGCCATCATGAATCTATGGTCCTTTCACCATGATGACAACATCCATATTACCAATATATTCCATGATTTAAAAATATTTTAACATCACTTATTAGATCTGTCTGGAGGACAGCAATTTCCTTTTTTGGTGACTTTCGAGGTTTCCAAATTTGTTTTCATTCCAATGTACAATGAAAACAAATCCTTTGAAATGATTTTTGCCAAATGGAATTGCGTTAAAACATCTGTTTTTGGATCAAAAGCCAGAGCTTTTCAATTTGGGTCTTTGCTCTCTCTCTTTCTCTGGTCTCAAGTGACCACAGAGCCCTTGACCAAATAAACATTCCCGAGGAAAACTTCATCAAAACTGATACATTTCAGCAAAACATTTCAGCCTCAACAAAATAACATATTGTTATAAAATGAAATTTCATAAAAAATGTTCCAGCCAGCAAAATCTTAATGAACAATTTTAAAATAGGCCAAAAACCAAACTAATACTGTTGAAGAGAATCTAAGACTAACAAAGGTTCTTCAGTTGCTTGGGTTTATTTAGTATGCTTCTTGATGGCTCTGGTATATTTCGATATATCAGTTTTCTTTGGTCTTTTGAAGAGAAAAATTCACTGTTAGTTACAATAATCATTATCACCCATCTCTTCTTCCCTCACCTCTCTGTTTCTTTTTTCCCTTGCAGAACCAAGATGATAGTGGCATAAGAGCTGGTATGTGGAGACGATACACGAGGTTATCAAATGGAGGATCACAGGGCTGAAATGATGGTGAGTAGAGAGAGAACTGGCAAAAGGGAAGGGGATTGTAAGGGGAGGGAGGAGGACAGGAAAATTGGCAACAGGGTATTAGTGAACTGAATGAAATGGCAGTACAGATGGATTGTTTACTAGCAATGGCAGTGGAATACATTAATACAATGTAAAAGAAAATGCAACATGTTATCTACATGCTTATCACAAAAAAACTAAAATCACCAAATTTTAAAAAAGGAAGAGCATCACTAGAAGCCATGAACCAATAATTCCATAGCATAATGGATGACAAAATGTCAGTTATCCTTGTTTTGCAATAAACTTCCCCAAGATCTGTGAAAGAGCATTTTCCTGTCACTTCTAGTCCTTGACACCCAGAGTCAGAACGACTCATTTAGAATATATTGTAAAGCCACAAAGAAGAAGAAATGATTTGTGTTGTCTTAGACATGTCCAGTACTGGATTTTCTCTAAATTGCAATTACAAATACAGTGCACACAGTATCTACCGGCATACTTGGGAATATCTATCAGGGACTAGTAATAATGATAATATGCTATTTTTGGAATAAGAAAGAGATTTCTGTTGAATTTTCTCCTCAGTTCAACATTAAAACAACCCTACAGGAATGCTAATTAATGTGGTACTGTGTCATTTCTGAGGAGTGAGGAACCAGAAAATAATATTTCACAATGTTTTAAACATCAATTGAAGCTTTCCTGACAATTTAGCAGGGATAGGACAGTCAATACTGACAGCCAATTTACAACTACAGGTATTTCCAGTGTATGCAAACATTCAGTTGTATGAGGCTCAGCTAGCTAGTCCAGGTAAAAATGTAATAGATTTCATGTAGTGACAATAGATAGCACAGCTGGTCTAGGAATTAGCATTAGGGGAAACTACCAATTAGTTCATGTGGCAAAATAAAGATCATCTTTGTCTTCAATGCAATACTGTTTTGACTCTCCTATATCCCACAAAATGTATATGTAGAGAGAGAGCCTTTCAGATATTATGTTCAAAGCTCCCAGTTCAGCAAAACACCTAAGCATATGCTGAAAGTTTTACACACACACACACACACACACACACACACACACACACACACACACACACACTGGTAACCTTTTGTACTCTCCTATATTACATTCCAGGTTGTTTTTCCAAGTAAAGGCATTTTTTTTAATTAAAAAAAGAAAGGTTTTTAAATGTTTCAAACACCTTCGTTCCTTTTTTTCTCCAAATGGTCTTAATGTCAATTTTTCAGCTCAAATCTAGTGAACTATAATAGCTAATAAAACAGCAACAAAACAGCTTTATATATCATTTTTGTGGCAATTTGAAAGTTTGAGTAAAAACTTGGGAACAGAGTGGGTTAACTACTAATCTTAAACAGCAAAATGGGAACGTGAAATGGTTACCTAGCAACATCACCTCTAAGTAATTGAGCATTTTCAGGCATAATAGAACAAGGTTTTCCAACACTAGTTTGAGGAAATGCAGAGTGAAATTTGAGCCCAGCTAAATGTTTTACAGAAGAATCATTCTATAACCTACTGGTGGAACCAGAGTTTTCCATAGTCATCTGGACAGAAAAGAAAGGAATGTAATTTGACTTATGGTACGTTTACACTACAAAATTAGGTCAATTTTATAGAAGTCAATTTTTAGAAATCAATTTTATACAGTCAATTGCATATGTCCACACTAAGCGCATTAAGTTGGCGGAGTGCATTCTACTGTGGCTAGCATCAACTTACGGGTAGCTATCCCACAGTTCCTGCAGTCTCCGCCGCCCATTGGAATTCTGGGTTAAGCTCCCAATGCCTGATGGGGAAAAAATATTGTTGCAGGTGGTTCTGGGTACATGTTGTCAGTCGTCCCTCCATCCATGAAAGCTTCAGCAAACAGTCGTTTCACATCAGACACCAGAGCGATTAGAAGAGCACAGCAAGGTGTACTGCACATCAGAGAGGCTTTGAAAAACACTTTAATGACTGGCCGGGCTTCGATGTGACAGTTGTGTGTGTTTCTCCTTGATGCAAACATGCCCCCTTTGTTGATTTTAATTCCCTGTAAGCCAACTACCCTCCCTCCCTCAGAATGAAGTAAACTATTGTTTTGAAACCACGCATTCATTCTTTCACCTGGGTGGGGTGGGATGGTAGGGGGAGAGGGAAGGACAAGGTCAAATTGCTTATTGCAGTCACACTAAAAATCAAACTGTTTGAATGACAGCCTTCTGTTGCTTGGGCCATCCTCTGGAGTGAAGTGGCTGGGTGCCCGGAGCCTCCCCCCACACGTTCTTGGGCATCTGAGTGAGGAGACTATGGGACATGGGGAGGAGTGTAGGCGGTTATACAGTGGATGCAGCAGGGGTCTGTGCTCTTGTTGGTTTTCCTGCAGCTCCAACAGATGCTTCATTATGTCCGTTTGCTCCCCCATTAGCCTCAGCATCATGTCCTGCCTCCGCTTTTCGCGCTCACCTAATTCTTTCCTTGCCTCTGTCACTGAACGCCTCCATGCATTAACCTGTGCCCTATCACTGCGGGAGGACATGCAATTGCGAGTGCATTTTTTTCATCTTCTAATCTCAACCTCAGGGATGGCAATGATGGGGAGAGCGTAGAAACATTCTACACTGTACGATTCTATATTCTGCATGGTCACTTGTGCTGCTGAGTTCACCACACTGACCAAACAGGAAATGAAATTCAAAAGTTCCCAGGGCTTTTTCTGTGTACCTGACTGGGCGTTGGAGTTCAAAGTGCTGTCCAGAGCTGTCACAATGGAGCACTCTGGGATAGCTTCTGAAGGCCAATACTGTCAATTTGCTTCCACACTACCCCAAATTTGACCCAGCAAAGTTGATTTTAGCGCTACTCCCCTCACTGGGGAGGAGTACAGAAGTCGATTTTAAGAGCCCTGTAGATCGACGGAACAGGGTTGTTTGTATGGACGTGGCCATTTTTAAATCAACCTAATGCAGCTAAATTCGGCCTAACCCCATAGTGTAGACCAGGCCCTAGTGCTAACTTGGAGATTCAAAAAGTGTTCTACATAAAACTGAAAAGCCATGAGGATTTCTCAGTTCCACAGATTGTTCTAGAACTGCCACATAAAGTTTTTGCAGAACAATCAGCCAAATACTGCCGTTACACACACCGGAGTAATCTGATTGCCTTCAGTTAAATTACTGTAGATTGACCCCAGAGTAACTGAACCGAATCTGTCCCAGTAAAGGCAGACTTGTTAATGTATTTCTATCATGATTATAGTCACTGTAGTTATGAATGCATCTAAAACTGTCTCCATAGCATATGACAAAGAATAAAATGTTTAAATATTATTTTGTCTCAGAATACTGTGCACACCAGGTTGGCAAATAACCATTTGTGTTAACCCAGGAATAGATTGCCTCTCTATGAGGGAAATTTTGTTGAAAATGTCTGCAATTTCCTTTCTCCTCAATCTCTGTTTAGCTCTAACATGTACCAGTATTGTAATAGTGGCACTGTTTGCCATTTGGACCTGGTCTGTTGTTGTGTAGGGAGGAATAATTGGGATGAACTTGCAAACATGATTGAAATGAGATGATCAGCGAGACTCTGTTTATTTTTTGTGCCCAATTTCTATTTTATTAGGATTGTCACCACTTTTGGGGGCCAGATTGTGACTGTCCCATATGCAAGTGCTGGGCAGGAATTGTGTAAGCCGGTCTGCCCTGTCCAAGGGACTGTCATAATCCAGTCCCTGCATTCAGAAGAGAACAGGGGCTGCTCTGTGTGTGTGATATGAACATGTACATCAGTCAGGAGAGAATATTGCATCAAGTGAAGAAGTGATGCAGAGTTCAGTTTCCCCTGCATGCCACCTATAGTAGAATCCCCAGGAAAGCTCCACATCACCCTCAGTGTAACAATGTTGTGAACTGCAATCATTTTAAACAATCCTGAGTCAGACCCCAACAATCATGACGTTGTCTGACAATCATGAGATTTTTGTAATAATAAATGTTGGATTCTTTTTCTTTGCCTGCTGACTTTTGAGCATTTAGGATGCATTCAGATCACATTTTTCAAGGTTTTCTCAGCAATCATGAAGGCTAGAGACTTTGAAATATATGAAAGCTGAGTTTCTCATGTGATCACAGGATTCTGGGAGCTAGAAAAACAAACTAAAAAAGCCACAAGAACTGTCAACCCTGAGTAGGGCTGTATATGTAATGAATGATTTACTTGTTTATGTGGATAAAGGAGCAGGCCAGGGTAAAATGGAAGTTATTGCAACGTTTAACATTAATGACTGGGTATCACGAACTAGTCAAATTTTAAATTTCATTATTAAGAAGCCCAATTTAGGTCACTAAAGATTCAAAGAAGGGAATTGCCATTGAGTTACCATTACTATACTAGATAATCCTTACACCATTTGTTCTTTGTTAACGGACAAAAAAGAAGAGAGAGAGACCTTGCTCAGTCTTCACTTCAAAGGGGTGAAACTCAATTAAGATTAAAAATGTCTCTGGGAAGGAACATATGCCTCTACTTAAAATAGTGGCAGATTATGAACCCATATTAGCCATATATAAAAGGTGAGGAGCAATGCTGAGTGAGGCCAACCTTGTAGATTACACTGAGAGCTTTGTGACATTATCCAAATTAAGAAAGAAGTTCAATTTATCTGACTCGCCATTAGTCCTGTATTTCAGGTAAGTTTTACTTAAAAACTGCTCTTATCTCAGGGAGGGATATAAAAAACGAACAAGTTCTTTTAACAGGATTATCTGCTAAGAGTATTGAAGAGAAAAACACTAAAACATTGCTATGTAATGAAACATTATGGAAAGAATGCTGAGGAAATATCTGAGTGAAAAGTGCAGAACAAAGAATTGAGGGCACTAGATACTAGATATTGTTACCTTGTATAGATTTATGGAGGTTCATTCTGGAATAGTAATGAGACAGTGTTGTTCATCTAAGGCATTTAGTAGACATAAAAAAATAATTCTTCTCTTGTGTATGCTAGTTTTAAGCAGTTGTGACTCCACTGATTTCAGTGGGGTTATACCCAATTTGCTTAGATATAAATGAGAAAAGAAACAGGATACAAGCATCTAATTTATGTGTAAAATATTTACCTGATACTGTAGTATTTATTCAGCCTACGACCCGTTTCAGTGAATGAGTTGTGCCTAAGTTAATACAGAATCAGGCTTTATGTGAAAATAAAGTATATGAGATTGATGTCCTGATGCTGTAAAATTTTGAAAGGACAAGGGTGGAGGAAAAAAGTGACACAAGTGAATCTGTATTCACCCACAGTTGCCATACAATCTACTTTCTTTCTGGTCTCCATTGTGTTCACCATTCTGCCACCAACCTGTTATAAAGAACATCATTTCACAGATAAGTAAGGGATTTTGTATTCTTTCCTTTGAATTATCCCATAAAGTAAATTGTGAGTATTGGAGTGACTTTTTTTTTTAAATATGTTAATCAAGAAAGTACTTATTTCCCAATTGTTCCTGGAACATTCCACTTGCAAAAGAGGAAGGAAAATGCTTACTTCATGTAAAATTGATATATAGCAAAAAATAAACTGCTTGAACTAATCACTTAAAGTCCCTTGACAAATTACTTTAAGCCTGTGGTGTCCCATAATAATAGGCAAGTTACTTATCCAAGTCTGAGACAGAATCCAGGGCCTCCTTGGTCCAATGGATAAAGATAGAATTAATAATTGATCGAAAATCATGAGTTAGTTTATTGTGTGGGGAAATCCTAAAGTCTGCATGCAATAAAACTGATAGATAGCTCCAGGGAAGCTCCATGGATAGCTTAGGGAAACTAAATGTTTTTTTAAAAAGGTTTGGTATTGATATCATACACCACTCACAATACCTTATAAATGGATAGCAGAAATAGGGTGTATAGTTTTATACAATATTTTCTGCATCATCATATTTTTATAACACCTAGATCTGTTCTTCCCCTCTACTCCCAACACACACATCTTTTAATCATCTTTGCTTCTGTGCTATCAATGATCTATCTCCTTTTCTTGACGCAGCCTTCTCTTTCTATAGATCTGCATTCCTACAATTGAGACACACATCATTTCATGTTTTTCGCGATGAATTGTTTGTATACCCTTCTTATCTTTCTTACTCTGCAAAAATTCTTAAATGCACTTAATGATAATCAAGTAGAAATTCAGGTGGCCCAATCCTTGAGTCTGGAGAAGCACTGATCGCTGCAAGACTTGACGGAAAGCATGGGTGGCTTTACAGCAAATGTATGTTCCCCCAATCTGAGGCCAACTTGACCTTTCCAGCTCCATGAGCTATTTGCTTAAAAGATGGGACAAGAGCAAGTGTGAGGGAAATGTGTGTACAAATAATATTAAGCTATATTTGGATATTATATGTTCAATACGTTACAGTCCCCATCATGAAATTAGAAGAATTTATTTATGAAGTAAGTAGATTAAGGTATAAAGGAGCTATGAGAGAAGCTAGGCCAGGATTTTACCTTAATCATCTGTTTAGCCATAGAATAGATAACACTTTGCAACTATTCCCTTACTGCTCTGCTAGTGTGGTACCACCCCACACCTAAGGAACCTCATACTACAGTTGGTCCCACAAGTCTGACATTTCAAACCCCCCTCACCCTGCACCCCCCAAAAAAAGAATTTTCCATATAAATGTTCACTGAAAAGTGTTTCCATTTTCAACCAGCTCTATTTTCTACATGCTCAGTCCTTGATCCTTCTTCTGAAACTACCACTAGGCAGTTATTGAAGCATTTTGCCATCATACTCAGATAAGCCACTAAACAGCATCTGATGGTGATGACAGCTGATCACTATCTTTCTGGATTTGAGCTGCTAACCTCTAAGTGTTTATGGTCTATAACTAATACTCAGAATCTTCCCCTGTTCCCTCCCAAAGGGAAGTCACTGACAATCATTTGTACATACCAAGAAATTAGCTACCTTTTCACAATGTTCTCCCGATACAAACAGGACAATGAATGAATAGAAAAGAGCATCAAATCTTGGACATAAATGAAACTTAAAATGAGTTTATTAATTGTTATGCTCTGTATGAGATTTTATTTTTCAGGGTGTATATTTTACATCCTGAGAGTTAGCTGTCTTCTGGTACAGTGGAAGAATATTTAAGTGTGAGAGTAAAATAACACTGCTCTACAGCCAAAATGCTTCTGAAATAAATGTAGTCCAACTTTACTAATTCTGGGTCACTGAGAATGAAAATGATGCTTAAAATTGTTGATTGGCTCTAGTTTTCAAGATATGCTATTAGGTCAGTATATACGACCCTTGACTTGGGGATGGCAGAGGATAAGTGAGTTATAAAGGGAAGGGATCTCAATTTAAACCAGAAATGACTAAAATACATCTTTGAGTGGATCTATGAATAAATCTATGACTGGGTTTGGACAGTACTTGCTTTTTAGGCAAAACAATGAATGATGCAATCTGAAGCTGTAATTGCGTCATACATGATATGCATTGCATCATGTTATTCCTAGAAATCATGGACGATGCAATCATAACGAAGCTTACATCACTCTGCTGAACAAATTGCCCTATATCAGCTCTAGAAATCATACAGTGTCGTGCTCTCTTATTTGTCAGTGTTTGATTTTGCAAAGGGACACATTTCTGTTTAGCCAAAGTGAGCAGAGATGCCTCGTACTTGTGTGAACAGTTCAGATAACTTCTGCTATGTTTGTGGTGAAGTGACTTTTGCATCACAAAAGCACAGTATAACCACTATGGTTAAGAAAGCCTATCACCTTTCTTTTGGCTGCAAAATTGGAGATCAGGACAAGAGGTGGGCCCCACCAGGACCGGCGCTAGGGGTTTGAGCGCCCTAGGCGGATGGCAATTTCGTCGCCCTGAGTGCTGGTCCCGCGGCTCCACTGGAGCTGCCGCAGTGGTGCCTGTGGAGGGTCCGGTGCTTCGCGGCTCCGGTGGAGCTGCCGCAGTTGTGCTTGCGGGCGGTCCACCGGAGCCACGCGAGCAGCCGACCATCCGCAGGCAGGACTGCGGCGGCTCCACCAGAGCCACGGGACTAGCAGACCCTCTGCAGGCACCACTTCGATTCTTCCTGTTGAAGGTAGGGGTCCGGGCAGAGACAGATGCATCATGGAGGTGAATGCCTGGCTGCGAAGATGGTGTCGCCAGGAGGGCTTTGGTTTCCTCGACCACGGGATGCTACTTGAGGAAGGACTGCTAGGAACAGATGGCGTTCACCTTTCGAAGAGGGGAAAGGCCTTATTTGCGCACAGACTGGCTAACCTGGTAAGGAGGGCTTTAAACTAGGTTCGACGGGGACAGGTGAGGAAAGCCCACAGGTAAGTGGGGAACAAGACCTGGGAGATGGGTTGGAAACAGGAGGGAGCACGGGCTATAATGGCAGAGAGGAAGGAGGGTCAGGGCAAAGCTGGGAGGCAAAATCAAACCAGTATCTTAGATGCCTTTATACAAATGCGAGAAGTATGGGTAATAAGCAGGAAGAACTGGAAGTGCTAATAAATAAATACAACTATGACATTATTGGCATTACTGAAACTTGGTGGGATAATACACACGACTGGAATGTTGGTGTGGATGGGTATAGTTTGCTCAGGAAGGATAGACAGGGGAAAAAGGGAGGAGGTGTTGCCTTATATATTAAAAATGTACACACTTGGACTGAGGTGGAGATGGACATAGGAGACGGAAGGGTGGAGAGTCTCTGGGTTAGGCTAAAAGGGGTAAAAAACACAGGTGATGTCGTGCTGGGAGTCTACTACAGGCCACCTAATCAGGTGGAAGAGGTGGATGAGGCTTTTTTCAAACAACTAACAAAATCATCCAAAGCCCAAGATTTGGTGGTGATGGGGGACTTCAACTATCCAGATATATGTTGGGAAAATAACACCGCGGGGCACAGACTATCCAATAAGTTCCTGGACTGCATTGCAGACAACTTTTTATTTCAGAAAGTTGAAAAAGCTACTAGAGGGGAAGCTGTTCTAGACTTGATTTTAACAAATAGGGAGGAACTTGTTGAGAATTTGAAAGTAGAAGGAAGCTTGGGTCAAAGTGATCATGAAATCATAGAATTTGCAATTCTAAGGAAGGGTACAAGGGAGTACAGCAGAATAGAGACAATGGATTTCAGGAAGGCGGATTTTGGTAAGCTCAGAGAGCTGATAGGCAAGGTCCCATGGGAATTAAGACTGAGGGGAAAAACAACTGAGGAAAGTTGGCAGTTTTTCAAAGGGACGCTATTAAGGGCCCAAAAGCAAGTTATTCCGATGGTTAGGAAAGATAGAAAATGTGGCAAAAGACCACCTTGGCTTACCCTTGAGATCTTGCGAGACCTACAAAATAAAAAGGCGTCATATAAAAAATGGAAACTAGGTCAGATCACGAAGGATGAATATAGGCAAATAACACAGGAATGCAGAGGCAAGATTAGAAAAGCAAAGGCACAAAATGAACTCAAACTAGCTATGGGAATAAAGGGAAACAAGAAGACTTTTTATCAATACATTAGAAGCAAGAGGAAGACTAAGGACAGGGTAGGCCCACTGCTCAATGAGGAGGGGGTAACAGTAACGGGAGACTTGGAAATGGCAGAGATGCTTAATGACTTCTTTGTTTCAGTCTTCACTGAGAAGTCTGAAGGAATGTCTAGTATAGTGAATGCTTACGGGAAGAGGGTAGGTTTAGAAGAGAAAATAAGGAAAGAACAAGTAAAAAATCACTTAGAAAAGTTAGATGCCTGCAAGTCACCAGGGCCTGATGAAATGCATCCTAGAATACTCAAGGAGTTAATAGAAGAGGTATCTGAGCCTCTAGCTATTATCTTTGGGAAATCATGGGAGACGGGGGAGATTCCAGAAGACTGGAAGGGGGCAAATATAGTGCCCATCTATAAAAAGGGAAATAAAAACAACCCAGGAAACTACAGACCAGTTAGTTTAACTTCTGTGCCAGGGAAGATAATGGAGCAGGTAATTAAAGAAAACATCTGTAAACACTTGGAAGGTGGTAAGGTGATAGGGAATAGCCAGCATGGATTTGTAAAGAACAAATCGTGTCAAACTAATCTGATAACATTCTTTGATAGGATAACGAGCCTTGTGGATAAGGGAGAAGCGGTGGATGTGATATATCTAGACTTCAGTAAGGCATTTGATACAGTCTCACATGATATTCTTATAGATAAGCTAGGAAAGTACAATTTAGATGGGGCTACTATAAGGTGGGTGCATAACTGGCTGGATAACCGTACTCAGAGAGTAGTTGTTAATGGCTCCCAATCCTGCTGGAAAGGTATAACAAGTGGGGTTCTGCAGGGGTCTGTTTTGGGACCGGTTCTGTTCAATATCTTCATCAACGATTTAGATGTTGGCATAGAAAGTACGCTTATTAAGTTTGCGGACGATACCAAACTGGGAGGGATTGCAACTGCTTTGGAGGACAGGGTCAAAATTCAAAATGATCTGAACAAGTTGGAGAAATGGTCTGAGGTAAACAGGATGAAGTTCAATAAAGATAAATGCAAAGTGCTCCACTTAGGAAGGAACAATCAGTTTCACACATATAGAATGGGAAGAGACTGTCTAGGAAGGAGTATGGCAGAAAGAGATCTAGGGGTCATAGTGGACCAGAAGCTTAATATGAGTCAACAGTGTGATACTGTTGCAAAAAAAGCAAACGTGATTCTGGGATGCATTAACAGGTGTGTTGTAAACAAGACACGAGAAGTCATTCTTCCGCTTTACTCTGCGCTGGTTAGGCCTCAACTGGAGTATTGTGTCCAGTTCTGGGCACCGCATTTCAAGAAAGATGTGGAGAAATTGGAGAGGGTCCAGAGAAGAGCAACAAGAATGATTAAAGGTCTTGAGAACATGACCTATGAAGGAAGGCTGAAGGAATTGGGTTTGTTTAGTTTGGAAAAGAGAAGACTGAGAGGGGACATGATAGCAGTTTTCAGGTATCTAAAAGGGTGTCATCAGGAGGAGGGAGAAAACTTGTTCACCTTAGCCTCCAATGATAGAACAAGAAGCAATGGGCTTAAACTGCAGCAAGGGAGATTTAGGTTGGACATTAGGAAAAAGTTCCTAACTGTCAGGGTAGTTAAACACTGGAATAGATTGCCTAGGGAGGTTGTGGAATCTCCATCTCTGGAGATATTTAAGAGTAGGTTAGATAAATGTCTATCAGGGATGCTTTAGACAGTATTTGGTCCTGCCATGAGGGCAGGGGACTGGACTCGATGACCTCTCGAGGTCCCTTCCAGTCCTAGAGTCTGAGTCTGAGTCTGAGTCTGAGCTCCACCAGAGCCGCAGAGCACCGGACCCTCTGCAGGCACCACTGTGGCAGCTCCACTGGAGCCACCTGCTGCCCCCTCCGGCAAAACGGCGCCCACCAATTATTCTGGTGCCCTAGGCGATTGCCTAGGCTGCCTAAATGGTAGCGCCGGCCCTGGGCCCCACCCATATGCTGCAACACTTGTGCAACAAATCTTCGCCAGTGGTTGAACAGGAAAAGGAAATCTATGCCTTTTGCAGTGCCAATGATTTGGAGAGAGCCAAGAGATCATACCAGCAATTGTTACTTCTGCATGGTGCCTCCAGTTGGGAAAAGTGAGTCAAAGAAGAAAAAGTGGACTGTGCATTATCCAAACATTCCATCAGCTATACGCCCAGTACCCACGGAGAAGGACTGCCGGTTCCTGATGCACCAGAATCATTCTCACTTGAGTCAGATGAGGAAGAGGAAGAGGATGAAACTTCTGGTCCTGAACCATCAATGTCACAGGACCCACATTTTCTCCCATCCTCCTCCTCTGAACCACACCTCATAACACAAGGTGAACTGAATGACCTTGTCAGGGATTTGGAACTACCCAAGAGTAAGGCAGAGCTGTTGGGCTCCATACTACAGCAGTGGAATCTCCTGGCAGGCTATCAGGGCAAATGGAGCCCATCAATGCTTGCAGACTATTGCTGGACAGTGACAAGAAATGCTCCATTTAATGAATACAAGAGACAAGCCAAGAAGCGCCAAGTAGACACTGAATAGGCCTAAACTATGTACATAATAGTTTTTTGTCTTTTGTTTCATAATAAATTTTAGTTATATAACCCTTTTGCTGATTTTTAAAGTGTTACATAAACAGGACAGGTGAAATATTATCATGTAAAGCAACCATAAACACATGAAAAGACCTAGGTTTACAATTTATGATTAAAACTCTACTATCTACACAATATACATAGACATAAAATGTAAAAACTTAAATATCTTAGAAACAGTAGCCAATCAGTTGTTTTAATTGTCATATTTGAATTCAGCACATCAAAATACATAATAAATATCACATTTTATCTCTGAAGCAGACGACTTCTCAAAATTGTAGACCAGAGTAATAAGTGAGGCAGAAAAAGAATGCCTCATTCTGAAAGAAATAGACAGCCTGGCTTTAAACATTCTTTTCTGACCTGGCTACATGTTGCACATTACCATGCAATGGTGACTCCAGTTCAGAGGCAACATGTAGCTGTGGCTAGTTGGGGGGCACAAATGAAAGGGTCTGGGGGGTCCTGTCCCTCACCCCTTGATTTCTTGTGACACCTCTGGCATGGACACCCAGCAGTGAGGAGGCAGCCCCATGGCAGTGCCGCTCTGTGTGTCCATGCAGCCTGGGGCGGGAGGATGCAACAGAGCAACTGGCTGTGTTATAGTACCTGGGAGCCTCAGTCATGGACCAGGTCCCCATTGTGCTAAGCGCTGACTGCTAGGCTCCTCCTCCACCATATGGGGCTGTTTCACCTTCCCTGCTGCTGGAGTCCCATGTGTTGACTCTGCCTTCACCAGTTTCTATAATCCATATATGAAACTATTTGAGGACCTCTAGTTTTCATTAATCCTCCACCTTGCCTTCCCTTAATACTCAGAGAAGTATTGCTCTAATGACTAGATAGTGTGTTGTAAAGCCAAAATATTTAGTTTTCTACTTTACTGGCTCATTTAAACAGACAAAGGCAACACCTTTTTAGTCTGAAGATTTAATGAATACTTTTCAAGTATTTGTTATGATTATTACCCGAATATAACTGAATACTACCTTCCCTAATTAAACTGCAGTTCTGCTATATCACTGGGGAGTAAGGGAATATTTATAAAGACTCAACATATGGAATAGTAACTTGAATTTTTACTAAATGAATTTGCAGGAAAATAACAAAGGCTCTGTATGTGGAAGAAAAAACTGAAATAAGCCACTAAATTAACTCAAATCTATCCCATACCTTACATCCTATGTACAATATTACATTTTATAGAGTTCTGACTCCTACAGTAAAGATTTCTCAGGTTCAATCAAGTTATTTTACACACTTTACAGCTCCAACACTCAGGAATAATGCGGTGAATTAAACATAGAAGGGAAAATTATCACATATTTTTCCTTATTTCCTATGGTTAGGTCATATTAAGATCTGCACATAAACAGTTGCACAAAAGAAGCCATTTTTGCAATGCGCAATGATACGTTTTATTGGTTCTACAAAACTCAAGAATTATGCTACATGTTCTTGAGTTTCATCTCCTGGGACCATATCTATCAGCCAATTGTGTATGTGGATACAAACATCTCTCTTTTGTAGGGCTCTCCTGTAACATATCAAATGGGAGAGGATTCAGAGCTGAATGGGTGGTTCTGAGCTGTGAAGACACAAAGGAAGAAGAGGGTGGGGACGTGGGTGGGTGTTTCTGAGCGGGGGAGGATTAGGTTGGAGCTAATGGACATGTAGGGTTTTTCAGGGCTGTGTGCAGGAGGGATGGAGTAAGTTGATGGTATGGATGAACTAGTGGTGTGCCGGAAAGAGACAGAAGGTTCAGATAAGTAAAAGTTAGATCTTAGGGGGATAGACTGGCATTTTCCCACCAACTTTCTTTATTCCCCAATTCTCAGTCTCATAGACTCATAGACTCTAAGGTCAGAAGGGACTATTATGATCATCTAGTCTGACCTCCTGCACAATGCAGGCCACAGAATCTCACCCATCCACTCCTGTAACAAACCTCAAACCTATATCTGAGTTATTGAAGTCTTCAAATTGTGGTTTGAAGACCTCAGGCTGCAGAGAATACTCCAGCAAGTGACCCGTGCTCCATGCTGCAGAGGAAGGCAAAAAACTCCAGGGCCTCTGCCAATCTGCCTTGGAGGAAAATTCCTTCCCGACTTCAGATATGGTGATAAGTTAAACCCTGAGCATGTGGGCAAGACTCACCAGCCAACACTTGGGAAAGAATTCTCTGCAGTAACTCAGATCCCACCCCATCTAACATCCCTTCACAGATCACTGGGCATACTTACCTGCTGATAATCAAAGATCAATTGCCAAATTAATTGCCAGAATTAGGCTATCCCATCATACCATCCCCTCCATAAACTTATCAAGCTTAGTCTTGAAGCCAGATATGTCTTTTGCCCCCACTACTCCCCTTGAAAGGCTATTCCAGAACTTCACTCCTCTAATGGTTAGAAACCTTTGTCTAATTTCAAGTCTAAACTTCCTAGTGTCCAGTTTATATCCATTTGTTCTTTTGTCCACATTGGTACTGTCATAAACAGATAAGAGTTAATAGAATAGGAGTACTTCATCTCTCTTTTGCCTGTAAAGGGTTAACAAGATTAGTGAGCCAGACTGTCACCTGACCAGAGGAACAATCAGGGGACAGGATACTTTCAAATCTTGAGGGAAGGAAGTTTTTGTGTGTGCTGTTTAGTTTTTGGTGGTTGTTCACTCTGGGGGCTCAGAGGGACCAGACGTGCAACCATGTTTCTCTCCAATCTCTCCAATACAGGCTCTTATAAGTTCAGAATAGTGAGTACTAGGTAGATAAAGCAAGTTAGGCTTATGTTTGTTTTCTTTATTTGCAAATGTGTATTTGGCTGGAAGGAGTTCAAATGTGTATTTGGCTGGAAGGAGTTCAAATTTATATTTTGCTGAAAGGATTTTAATTTATACTTGAATACTTAGGCTGGGAGGGTATTCCCAGTGTCTATAGTTGAAAGACCCTGTACCTATTCCATTTTAAATTTACAAAGATAATTTTTACTGTTTTTTCTTTCTTTAATTAAAAGCTTTTCTTGTTTAAGAACCTGATTGCTTTTTTTATTCTGGTGAGACGCCAGGGGGCTGGGTCTGGATCCACCAGGGAATTGGTGGGGAGAAAGGAGGGAAGGGGGAGAGAGAGGCTAATTTCTCTCTGTGTTAGGATTACTTTCTCTCTCAGGGAGAGTCTGGGAGGGGGAAAGAGAAGGAGGGGGGAAGGTGGATTTTCCTCTCTGTTTTAGATTCAAGGAGTTTGAATCACAGTGATCTTCCAGGGTAACCCAGGGAGGGGAAGCCTGGAAGAGGCAACGGTGAGGGAAAGGGTTTACTTTCCTTGTGTTAAGATCCAGAGGGTCTGGGTCTTGGGGGTCCCCGGGCAAGGTTTTGGGGGGATCAGAGTGTACCAGGCACTGTAATTCCTGGTTAGTGGCAGCGCTACAAGCACTAAGCTGATAATTGAGCTTAGAGGAATTCATGCTGGTACCCCATCTTTTGGACACTAAGGTTCAGAGTGGGGGAAAATATACCATGACAGGTACTAAGCTTAAATAATTCTTCTCCCTCCCTAATATTTATCACACCGTTGTTTTTCACTTGGAAAATATGAATAACCCTTTCAGGGGGCAGGATGACTGTGCTACTTGCAGCCACTGTAGTTATTTTGAGCATTAATTACCCTGTGCGAAGGAGTTCTGTGTGGGTAGGACTCTGATTCCATGCAGAGCTCATTGTAGAATCAGGGTGCAAATGAAGAATGTCTTTAAAACCCTAAGCTTCTCTAACGTGTACTTTGGTCTCCTCATCTTTCTCTGACAAAGCACCACTAGGCAATTAGGCACCATGAGGCTTGTTGTCCGTCCTGCATAGGAACAGTTCCATAAAAGCGACACTGAGCAACACTCTCTTAGGGATGGATAAGACATGCTCAGACAGCCTCTTGTTCCTAGGCCTGCATAGTACCCCTGCTCAAGAGTCATCTAGCAGAAAATTCCAGTGATACTAGCGTTAAGAACCAGCATCATGGGGATCTACTATGAATATAACAATGTTGTGAAATGTGGTGATACTTTAGTTAGGGGGGTTTATATATATTTTAAATACCTTGAATGAAAAATTACTTTCTTCCCTTCCCCCATAACTGCTAGTTTCATGATCCTTCTGATGCCATGATTGCTACATTGCTGACATTTGTTCAGAAGTAGTTACAATTTTTTTTGCATACAGATGAATTTACAACAATGCTTATTAGTATTACTGCTTCTTATAGTAGCTTCCAGTGTGATACCACGCTGATAATTAGGCAATAACCTCACACATTTTCAGAAGGTAGTTGAAACAGACAGGTATCTAACTTACTGGTTAAGTAAAATAAGAAATCGGAAAAGAAAAGAAAATTTGAATATCCCGTTTCTAGTTTGTATTGTTAAGCAAGAGGGTGTAGCAAAGAGATGTGATGGAGGCCACTGGGTGTTGGTTGAGACTACTGAACCTCAGGTGGCTCAAAACCTCCACGTAGGAGGTGTGGAGAGACTGCTTGTAGGCTGAGGTGTGGAATTCATGCTCTGTGCAGAGAAAGAGTTAAGTGAATTCAATAAGAAAAAGTACAATCTCTAACTGTAAAGTATTGGTGTGGGTATAAGATGTATAAAAAACAAAACAACAATTGTCAATTATGGGTAGATTTTGTAACAAGGACAGAGCCCATAGTAAGAGCCCCACACTGAGATACTGCCTCAGGAATATCCCAGTGAAGGAATTGTGCTCAGGGATGCACGATTCCCTTCTTGTTACCCTTTGCTCCTTTGTACCTAGGAATTTACTGCTTGTCTATTACCACCATTACCAATATCCCCACTGGCTCAGGTGTGCTGGCCTGCAAGTAGTGGAAATGTAGCCAAGGCATCATCCATTCACTAACCCTTCTTGCCCACCTGTTCTGGAGATGAAGAGGCAGAGAAGTAGCTTTGCTTACTCCTGCACACAAAGATTCAAGGGCCAGGTGGCCTGTGAAAGCACATGGAGGAGTTCTTACATCCCTTTAATTCCTGGAGCGGAAGTGTAGTTAAAGGTGCAGTCCAGCCTTTAGAAAGCTAAGCTTTTATTTTCTGATCTGATATAGTACATGTACCCCATTAAATGCTTAGCCAAATTCTACCTTGATACAGTTTTTCCATTAGATATGTGCATGCAAATTTCAATGCGCTAATATCAGAGAACAGATCTTTAGGGTCCATGCAAACCTTTTCTTTGGTTACAATTCCTGGGAGTTCCATTCTACTTTTTAAGTTTTCGGTTTGAACAAAAGCTCATAACAAACTTATTTATTAAAAAACAGGGTAGGGAGATGCTGAGTTTAACCAAGCTTCAGTTAAAGTCCCATGCAAAGCTGTACATTTTCACACGGTTTTGATACCAAACCATAAATCAGACCACTCATTCGGTGAGAATTTCATGCATATGTATTGTACATTGTGCAGTTATTTATGCATATTTATACCTTAGGTGAGTCCCACAAATCATAAATCTTATTTTCCCTACTAGCTTATCATATTTATGACTTCACAGCTTAAGGCTTACATGAATTTATATCGTATGCTGGGCAATCCTATACAAAATGACAGATCACTATGGGCCAAGTTGTGCCCAGCTCCTCAGTGATTCTGCAATGATGTCAATGGAGAGAATCAAAAAGTAAGACATACTTCTCAATGTGAATACAGGGGGTAGAGTCTGGCCCACAGTGATTTGAAACATGAGGTGACAATCCTGGTCTTATCCATGTTGATGTGAGTTTTGCCAATGATTTTAATAGGACCATGATTTCACACCTAGTACTTTGGAATTGTCTTTGCCACACATGTATTGTACAAAATGTTGTGATCCTATTTAGTGATGTACAATTTAGCATGATTCTTTCAGCATTATTATGTATTCCCCCATTGATTTCAAAGGAATTTTTGTATGAGTAAATACTGCAGAATTTAGCCGTATGTGTTAATTAAACTAAATTAATATGAGAGTAGTAAAAACAAATTTAAAAAACACTATTAAATTGTACTGAACGTTTTTAAGAAAACTAGACAATATTTAAATAAATTATAAAAATGCTGTAAAGTTATAAAAAAATATGGCTGAGATCTACTGCTTGACTCATGTTTTGTGTTGAAGAGGATCATAGAGGATAAGGGTCCAGAAAGTAAAGAGTCACAATACTGATATTTTAACAATCATTGTCAAAATGTCCTCTCATTAGGAAAAATAAATGCAAGTGTAAGTGCAATTCTAAAGTAATTGCCAGGTAGAAAAGGTAGACATGAGAAAAACATATTTTAAATGTCACTTGATGGAGAGAATACTAAAAAGCATAAAGGAGCAGGAGTTGAGCAGCAATATTGTATAACATAATACCAAAAAACCCATACACAATGAAATACCCACCAAAAATCAATGCAATCATTAGTTGCATGAAAAAAAATGATAAAGATATTCAAGCACTTGCTATTTACTTACAGAAAATCTGCTTTGAACATCTCTGAGAACCTTCTCTGAATTTTTCAGGATAAAAGTAGGGCTGGGCAAACACTGCAAAATGTCAGGATTAATATAAACCTCATCAGTATTTCTGAGTGCTTTTATCAGCTGTCAAAATGGATTAAGTAAATTTAATATTTTGTGAGAGATAGAAGGCAAAATTCTCCTTTCAATTATGCCAATGAAAAGTTTTTCACGCAGCTATATATTTACTGGGATTGGCATGGATAATTCCCTACACGTACAGCTGTGCAAAACTGGCTTTGCAGGGTTTTGAAAAAAAACACATTTGTTTTGTTTTGATTCACATGGGCTCACACCCTTGGATTTTTGGATCCAGGTACTCCAAGTGAAGCTCAGCCAAATGTTTTGGGTTTCACTTGGCTTCATTTTTTAAAACCTTGTCAACCCGTTGAATTTAGCATGGTTTTACCATGAAACGAAAATGCCTGGGTTTTATTTTAAATTATAATTAATAGCTTCTGAGGCCAGAAGGGACCACTCTCATCATCCTGTCTGACCTCCTCTACACCACAGGCCATAGAACTTCCTCAAAAGAATTCCTGAAGCACATGTATACAAAAAAAATGCAATCTTGATTTGAAAATTGTTAGCGATGGAGAATCCACCACAGCCCCCAATAAATTGTTCTAATGGTTAATTACCCTCACTATTAAAAATATAGATGTTATTTCCAGTCTTACATTGTTTAGCTTTAACTTCCAGACATTGCATCTTGTTATACTTTCTCTGCTAGATTGAATATTAAATACTTGTTTTGCTTGTAGATACTTACAGACCACAGTCAAGTCACCCCTTAACCATCCCTTAGATAAGCTACATAGATGGAGCTCTTTGAGTCTATCACTACAAGACATGTTTTCTAATCCTTTCATCATTCTCATGGCTCTTCTCTGAACCTTCTCCCATTTATCAACACTTTTCTTGAATTGTTGGCACCAGAACTGGACACAATATTTCAGCAATAGTTGCACCAGTCCCAAATATACAGGTAAAATAACCTCTCTACTCCTACTCAAGATTCCCCTCTTCATGTATTGCAGAATCACATTAGCTCTTTGGGACACAGGTCTGTTCAAAACTGGGTCCCAGTTGGCTCAACTGTACCCAAGTGCACTTAAAAAGTTAGCTGTTCTACAGGGATTCTTTTTTCCAAAGCTTGTGTAAAATTTGAGTTTGCAGTGAAACATGAAACCTGGTGTGTTTCATACCATTTCAAGTGTCCCTTTTCCCGGTTTCACAAATAGAAATAATAACAGATAATTGGCAAGTTTGTGCTATACATTGCTTGAACAATTCACTCCATCAGATGTTTTACTATAGTCATTATGCAGCAAAAAAATAAATAATATGAGACCTTCCCCATCCCAAACTGTAGGTTTCGTATCCATCATCCCTCCTCTAATTCAGATACACTCAAATGCTCTCTTCCAGTTTTCTATGGATCCTTCATGCTGAAACTGCAAACTCAAAGGTAAAATGGCAGTTGGGTAGGGGAACAAAAGCAGCAAAAGTGATCTGATAGAAATTTTTAATTGAAGCACACAGAGGAAAATTTTATTTAAAAAATCCTGTCCCAACATCAAAGATAGGAGGAATTCATGTTACAATATATAAATGTTTTAGGCTGTTGGCAATTTTTGATGTATTATGTTATTTGTATGTAAATCAATACTATTGTTAAAGATATATACTGTAAACAGACAAGAATTTTTTTTAAAAAAATCCTTGTAACAAGGATGGATTAAGGATCTGCAGATTAACAGATCTGGGCCCTGGACTAAGTGGAGACCTGTGTACCCACAAAATTTGCATCCAAGGATCAATAGTGGAGCCCACCACCAAGGAAATTTGCAGTCTTCCATGGAGGCTAAGGAGCTGGAAGTAGGGATGCCGTGAGCAGTTTGATGAGATTGTTTTAGGTATTGTTGCCAAAAGAAATCAACCAGAGGATAAACTGTGATATCATTTAAATAAATCACCAAAAAAATCTGTATTGCAGAGGACACTTATATTATGTATCATATTATGTATATTTCTGCACAAATATTCTGTTTCTGATGCTAATGCCACCATTTCTGTCAATTGTGGCTTCATCTGAAGATGGCTTGGTGTTTTCCCAAAAGCAATCTGAGTTGGTCTTAAAGACATGGGGTGATAACTATTTAGCTGACTGGAACAGACTGCAGAAATATTGAGCTTATTGATTTTTCTGATACCTCATCAGCTGTTTGGGCTGATGCCAGGACAAATCTACTCAATGAAGTAGAACACAGATGATTTACCCATCTATAAAATAGGTAGAACTAGGCAACATATTTCAGAAATAAAGTATCATAAAATGACGACGAAAAAAAATCATGTAACTTAACTGATAGTAAGATCTTAATGCAGCAGAACTGCAAACACATCACATAATAGATGCTGTGGTAGCATAGCTATGGATGGTTGTAGGTAGCCTGTGACAACTGAGTCAGCCACCACTAAGTTCATGATGTCATAAAAGGGTTGCAAGAGAGATCTGAATTGAAAAAAAATGATGAACGTATTTGTGGATCCGAGGGCCTCGATTGTACTCATTAAGCAAATTGTCAGTTGAGGTCACTCTTCAGTTTATAGGAGGAGTGAACCATTATTAGGTTTGGAGGTGCTGAGATACTCTGGTTTGAGAGTGGTATAAAAGCATATGTGTATTGGATGGAGTGGGGTTCACTCAACCTTTTGGAGTTTATTCTACCAAACAGCAAACTTTGAGAAAATGTCATATCTAGATGAAGCCAAAACATTAATTAATGTCATGAACCATTTTTACTGTGAATAGTTATGCCAAGTACAAACAAGGGGCCAGATTCTGCCATCCTTACTCTCCCTGAATAGCACATGACTTCATGAGCTAGCTTCAATGGCATTACTTATGGTATACGATACTGTTCATCGTAGGTAAAAGTATCAGAACCTTGTACAAGAAGTTTTCACAATTTTCCTCTAATTATAAGGCTCATGGCATTCCCATGGCCATGTTTCTTCTGAGATTACTGGTCATTAGAAGATTTTCACTGATTTTATATCACAGGGGCCCTGTATAGCACTCTGGTCATTTACATTACGGCATTGGAGAAAAGTGTCCTCCACATTGGAATGCCTCCTCTGAATGTTTTCACTTGTATTACTAGATGTGCTCCCTCAAAATAAGTTTTCTTCTTGCTAGAGAATGACTGCACCACAACTAAAGGTGGGGCAGAATTCGTGTGAGCTTACCCAAAGGACAGCTCTGCTTGGTGGTCAACTTTGCAGCATCCCACCCCCCAGGAATGTGCATAAAGGTACAAAACCTGGGTGGGGCAAGTCTCTATGTGAAAGCAGCGAGGAAACCAGCACCCACCCACCCCTCCTCTAGTAGCCAGCAAGTGGAGGTGAATGGCAGGCTGGATTTGGACCTTCTGTGGGCATTGCGCTAGTCACCCCTTTTAAAGGGGGTCTGGGAAGGAATTTTTCCCACACCACCAGAATTAGCTGTGGTGGAGTGTGGTTTTTTTGCCTTCCGTACAGCGGGTGTGAGGACGGACCTTTTCTGGTGAATAGAAAAGGTGACAGGCCACATGTCACAACTTATTTTGTAATATAGGGTGGATGTTCAGTGCAGGTACTCCATAGACAGGGCAGCCAGTGACCAGATAAATGACCTGGTAAAGGACTTAAAAGGAGGTACTGGATAAAGAAAAAGAATGGGAGAGGGGGTTTGGGGACTCCCATGACCAGTATGCAGACAGCCAATCCCCACTGTTCTCATAGCAGTCCTTAAGCCTCTTGCAAGGCTGATGGATGGTATGGTCCAAGCCATGGGTCAGCTGGGGGAGCTGGATGGAAACAAAGTGAGGCTGGTGAAAGCCTCAGAGAATTGATCTGAATAAGCATGGATTTGCCTGCACTGTCCACTTTATCTGCCAGGTAGTCCCAGACATCTATATAATAAAGTTGTGGCCTGATTAAAACCCATTACAAGTCTCCTGTCCTCCTTGTGGTATACCCAGACAAGAGCCAACTCAATTTAACACATTCTCATAGCATCCCCATCCCAGATCTATAAAAAGTCCACTTCTGGGTGCAAAATCCCTTTAAAAGAATACTTGTATTTTGATCTGAAACATTATTTTTGCTTAACAAAGCTTAACATAGTTAGGAGAATTTACTATTTTATAAAATCCATTCTCTATAACTGGAAAAGATTTTAAGTTTTTCAGGCCCTTAAGTATATCTGCAGCCAGACGGTTTGTATGTTTTCACAAATCTTCCACAGATATTGATTTTTGGTCTATGATTACATCACCCAAACTGGCAAAACATCTGCAGCATACAGTATGAACATTGAACAGGATGCTGGAAATATCAATGTGGGAAGGCTTTTTAATATTGTGTCATGGATATAAAGTGAGAATGGTGCTTTCAAAGTGTGGGGGTTCCTTCCTTTCCCCAAGGTAAAAAAAGACTTTCAGTTCCTTCTCTCAATAATGATAGATTTAAAAGAAGAAGATGATTTTTTTTTCTTCATCTTCATCTTGTAATAAGGGATGCAAAATATTGATACATTGCGCACACTGTGACCTAAAGAAGATGCCAACAAAATGTTGACAATACTTTTTGGCAGAGAGCAAACCAAAATTATCTCCATCCCTTGTGTCCATTTATCTCTTCCGGAGTTATAAGCTATTAACTTATGCTAGTATCAAGTGTGATACTAAATATTCATAGAAATTAGTTCATCTCAGCTCTGATACACACTCAATAAAATAATTAAAATTGTGAATGTAAACTGTAGTGGATTTTATTAAATCAAACCCTGCAAGTGAAGTGATTAAATCAAGGGAGGTAAAACTTCACTGGCAGTGCTTGATTTGTTGAGTCATAGGTGCATAGACAGATTTCTTTAAAAAAAAATCTTTAATTAAAAAAACAGTTATCATTGCTAAGTTTTCTTATCTGATGCATAAATTTCAAATCCTAGTTACTTAAAAGCAAGGAAATATGGTCCAGATTCACAGGTCTGCTGTGGCCCATTTTGTGTCACTAGTAGTTCCAAGTGGCCACTCACCAATCAGATTTGCACAATGGAGGAAATCCTCTGGTGGTGAAGAGCTGTTCATTCCTCCAGCTGTCTCCTCCTCATCTTCCCCTATGTATGAGATCTGGAATGGAAAAGTTTGAGCTGCCTTGAAGCCACTGTGTCTGGCTGATTCATCTCAAGCTTCTAGAATGGCTCCTTGAGCAGAGGAGTACATGTGCTTGGGTTCTGGAATTTCTCAGGGTTTTGTAACACTATCTTTTCCCATCAGTGTAGGTGAATGAAGACACCATTTAAAACTTTTTTTAAATAAATGGGATCATCAGATTAATTTAAAGGGAAAACAGTACTGGCCACACTAAAAATGGCTTGAAACCAACATCCATTCTCCTGTGATAACTTTGAAATTATTGGGGAAAGAATCTCTCTACAAGAATAACATGACAGTGATATCTGTTGTGATTTTGTTAAAAGAATTTGAATACATTCTTCATTGTCTTTACAGTTTCTAAATTAGCTTCCACAAGACAGAATTATATTTAGCTTTTAAATACAGGCAACTTTTAAAATCATTTTACTGTTTTTGTCCTAGAAATTTCCTGTTGCATGAATCTCTCTTATCTGTTTTATCTATCACCAACCAACCAACTTGTCATAATAAATCTCATACACTTGCAAAAATGAAAAATAATCTGGTCCAAAAATACAGGCCTCTACCAACTGAGCTAAAAGAAGACTAATGCTAAATATCAGTTAAACAAGAATAATTACATTCTTTCTAAGCTATAATTATCCAACAGAGGACAACATGTTCACAAATGCTTGCCTTTAGGGCCAAATTCATATTCATGCCAGCCTGGACTATTAACATAGATGTCAGTAGAGATACTGGAGATTGACATGGGTGCACTAAGAGCAGAATCTGTCCTGTAGTATCTTGTTCTGCTTCCACTAAAGTCAATGGCAAAAAAAAATTCCTGTTAATATTAATTGAAGCAGGAGTGGCCTGACTCTGGCAAATGTGATAAATAACTATAATGAATAGCAGCCTATTTTCTGAAAATACAGTGAGAAGGTAAATTTGCAAGGATATTTTGCTGTTTTGAAAGTTTGAAGGAACAGTAAAAGGTCTGGTGCTTGTGAGGTTGGGTTTGGTTTTGTTTTATATTTGTATTTTAAAACTAGAGGGTGATAAACTCTAGAGAAAAATCAAAATATGAAATCTGGGTAGGTTTTTAATGACCTGGAATGCATGAATGATTTTATTAATTATCCTTAATCTTTGCCATTGGAGGAAATTTGAAAACATGTAAGCCAAACCATTTTCCAAGCCAAAGATATCGGGATAGAGGCACTTTATAATGGCAGTTAACTATGGACAGACAAATAACCTTTCCATATACATGCATTTACCAACCTAATTTAATCGCTTCACAGAGAGGGTTTCATTCTGGGCACTCCACACATGATTTAAATACAGACATACATAGATATATTGTGAAGCAACGAGTCATTCCTGTGCTAGGCTCCACAAGCCAGGAACTGGTCTGGTGACTCTCAGTGCAGGTATATATGCTCTATGGGAGGAACAGCAGCTCAGTCTGCTCAACATCACTCCAGGCCTTGAAACTCTTTCCTGACTATGGATCTCCCCAAGACTGCCTGTTCCAGCCTTGATCTTGCTGTCGCTCTGTTCCTAGTCCTGTTCCAGCTTTTGCTCCAACCCCTCTCTGGATTCCTGCTTCTGGCCCTGACTGCTGGCTCCAACCACTAGGCCTGGCTGCCAGAGTTCAACCACTAGGCATGGCCATCCCCATCATGGTTTCTGACACATATTTTTTTCCTAAAAGTATTTCTTAAAAAGGGTTATTATTAGAAATGGTATGAACATTTTTTATCTTTTTAATATACTTTTCTGTTGAAGCCAGAATATTTCACTGAAGTTTTTGGTTGGGTGGTTTCTGAGGTTCAGGGCAGACAGAATCCGGTTGCTTCCAGAGAGAGACCCTCAGGTCAAAAGCCTGACCTTTTTGATCCAAAATGGAAGTCTCAATGCAGTTCCATTTTGCAAAAAATGTTCAGAAGGTTTTGTGTTTGTTCCGTGTGCAATGGAAACAAAATTTTGAAATCTTGCAAGTTGTTGTAAAATGGAATTGTCATTCTCCAGCCAGCTCTATTTGTTAACTCTCATCATTTCTGTGAAGATTAAGAACAAAGCTTCTTTCATAGGTTTAGCAAACTTTTGCATTGAGATGTAACAAGTGTAAATGCAGTGAATGTGAACTGGAAGTTGTGAATCAATTTACTCACAGGCAGAGACAATTGGCAAAGAGAATTATAATTAATTACTGTAGTTATATTTACACTGTATTTGAGAAACATATTTAATCTTTCTTTCTCTGTTAAAGACAGTTACTGATTTAGCATTTCATGCAAAGGTTTTGCCCAGGTAGCATAAGGATTATAAATAGCTCAGCTGCACAAAATATGTTCAGTGGCCATTTCTTATTGTTAACATTGAAGAAAAATAACTTTAAAACATTTACAAAGTTATCTGAAAGATAAGTAG